>NW_012117744.1:440699-450226 GCF_000951035.1 Colobus angolensis palliatus | reverse complement strand
TGTTAGCCAGGACGGTCTCTATCTCCTGACCTCGTGATCTGCCCACCTCGGACTCCCAACATGCTGGGATTACAGGTGTCAGCCACAGCGCCCAACCAAGCCAGGCTGGTCTTGAACTCCTCAACTCAAGCAATCTGCCCACCTCGGCCTCCCAAAGTGCTGGGATTACAGGCATGAGTCACCACACCTGGCCAATACAAATTTTTTATATTATAAAGCTGTCTTAATAAAAAAAAATCATGGTGGAAGAGAACCAATAAAGATAATTTAAAAGAGGAGAATGATAAAACTTACAAATACTTTGAAAGTAGGGGACATTCACTTTGAAAAAGATAATGGAGTCTTCTTATTTGGTAACAGCAAAAAAGTAAAAATCTCCTATGATAGTCCCCGATTTTACAGGTGATCATAAAAATAAACGCGTTAAGGAAAGTACATTTTTGTGAAAGTTCCTAGTCAAGTTCAGGAACCAGTGCCTAGGGTGGGCACTGACTGGTGTCCTCCCACTGTTCTCAGTCTCCGGCATGCTAAGTATAGAAAGAGAGTAAACATCTACAAGCTTCTGTATCAATGTAACAATTTTATGTCTGTTGAGTCTAATAATGAAAAACAGGGAGTAGGGTCTTCTATACACATGTGTTTGTTTGTTTTCAGATTCATGGAAGTTACAAATATAACACAGTGCCCTGTATACCGTTCATTTAGCTTCCCCAAACGGTAAACATCTTACTAACTAAAGTGCAATTCCAAAACCAGAAAATGACATCTGTACATTAGTGTTAATGGAACCGCTCACCTTGTTCAGATCTTACATGTACTCACTTATGTGTACGTGGTACAGGTGGGGGAGTGGGGGTAGAATATAACTCTACACAATTTTATCTCATGTATAGTATAACCACCACAATCAAGATTCTCAGCACACAGAAACTGCCTCATGCTACCCCTATCTTTATAGCTGTATCCCCTTTTCCCTCACCCTGGCAACCTCTGATCTGTTCTCTACATCTATAATTTTGCTGTTTCAAGTATATTCTCTCAACGGAGCCATACAGTATGAAACCTGAGAATTCCCTTTCCACTAAGGATCATACCCTTGAGATCCATCCAAGTTGTTGCCTGTATGGATCATTCACTTCTTTTGACTGGTGAGTAGTATTGTGTGTGTGTGCCTGTATTTCACTTTTAATTTTTTTTTCTTTTGAGACAGGGTCTCATTTTGTCACCCAGGCTGGAGTGCAGTGGCATGAGATAGCTCACCATAGCCTCGACCTCTTGGGCTCAAGTGATTCTCCTGCCTCAGCCTCCTGAGTAGCTGCGAACACAAGCATGCGCCACTACGCTCGTCTAATTTTTTTGTATTTTTTGTAGAGTCGGGGTTTTGCCATGTTGCCAGGCTGGTCTTGTACCCCTGGCCTCACGGAATCCACTTGCCTGGGCCTCCCAAAGTGTTGGGATTACAGGCATGAGCCACTGCACCCAGCCTCATTTATAAAGTAATTGATTTTTACTGTATTTTATATAAATGAGACATACATGAAATACAGTACAATACATCCAATCTGTGATCAGTTGGGGACAAAGAAGGGTCCTCCACTCCTTCACTTAAGCGGCTCTAGTACAGTCAATGCCAATGACATACAGGCCATGAATGTTTATGATTCATGTTTAAAACTATCATTTAAAACTAAAATTTTACCACTTTTTTATATATATGTCATGAAATATTTTTTAAACAACCATCTCATAGTCCCATTTTAAGTCATCAAAGACTATGCTGAACTCATTAAATCCTCATTGAAAATAATTGAAATATTGATAAAACAACTTTCCATATAGAAACAAACCACCTTGTTTGTTTTTTCCTTGGCTTTGACACTACTTAGAGTATGGGCTGGATAATTCTTTGTTGTGGGGAACTGTCCTGTGCATTTTGGGATGTTTAGCAGCATCCTGGCCCTCTACTCAATAGATGCCAAGAGCAACATGCCCCAAGTTCTAACAACCAAAAATGTCCCCTGTTGAGAACCACTGACTCACACACATATATATATATAATTTTTTTGTTTGTTTTTGGAGACAGGGTCTCCCTCTGTCGCCTAGGCTGGAGTGCAGTGGCACTATCTCAGCTCACTGCAAGCTCCGTCTCCCAGGTTCACGCCATTCTCCTGCCTCAGCCTCCCGAGTAGCTGGGACTACAGGCGCCTGCCACTACACCCAGCTAATATTTTTGTATTTTTAGTAGAGACAGGGTTTCACTGTATTAGCCAGAATGGTCTCGATCTCCTGACGTCGTGATCTGCCCGTCTCAGCCTCCCAAAGTGCTGGGATTACAGGCATGAGCCACTGCACCCAGCTTTTTTTTTTTTTTTTTATAAAAAAAAACAGAGAAAACCTGTTCTTAAACCGTGAAGACCAGAAGAAAGTGCCACACAATCCCCCTATCACAAATTATGCAGTTGAGCTTTCCACATTTGGGGAAATTGCAGGGGTCAGCACATCCGGAGTGCAACGAATATGCTTTGCCCTGGGAAAACCACCTTAGTGATCATGACCTCTCCCCTGCCAGGTAAGTAACTCACATGAATTAAAGGATGTATATATGTCCCACTTGGGACAAGTTATTTCCTTTTTATTTCGCATATTAAAATGTATAGAACAGATTCTCTGTTCAGTTTTCAGAATTCATTACAGTTGAAATCATTACCTTTTAAAAGTTATGTTGGAAACATATAAAACCGTAATATATCAAATATGAAAACAAGACAATTATGTACACTTTATTTATAAAATAAATAGAAATGCATAAGCTACAACACAATTAAGGGATATTCTGGAATCCTTTCTCATAGGAACCTTTTATGATAATTTCAGTAATGTCAGCTAAGGGAGCTTTTCAAAAATACTGGTTATGTTCTATGTCTTAATCTACTGTGGTAGATGGAGAGAGCTGTATGTGTAAAATGTATGCCTTTATGTGATTAAGTTTTTCAGAAATAAGTAAAAATATTGAATACCTTCAGAATACATTATCCCTTTAATCAAATTTGGAAAAGTTTAAACATTTTCAAGTTTTAAATATTTGGTGAAATGCTCTTGGTCTAATGAATAGTGCAGAAACTAGCAATTCCTGGAAAAAATTCACAGGAAACAATACTAGAACTGTTTAAAATAAATAAAATACCCAGAGTGGGAGTTACAATTATTCTATTCAGGATTTGGCAGAAAACTTTTGACATGTGGGTAGAAATAAAATACTTCAGTTACTGTAAAATCATATTCCAAAGTTTATATATGAAAAACACTTAATGTATATTATATATGCCTGTTAGTTAAAATAATACATCTGTAGTAAAAATATGCTACTTTTTATATTCAATTTGTTGGCAAATATGATACAAATTCAATCTAAAAAATACTAAAAATGTACCATATCCAAAGAGATTATTAAGATTAGCTAACATGAAGGATGTCAGGTTTTAATTATCTTAATAATTCTTCCCTTTTTTTTTTTTTGTTTTAAAAAGATGGGGTCTCACTCTGTTGCCGAGGGTACAGTGCAGTGGTATAATCGTAGCTCACTGCAACCTTGAATTCTTGGGCTCAAGCAATCCTCCTGCCCCAGCCTCCCAAGCAGCTGCGAATACAGGTGTGTGCCACCATGCCTGGCTAAGTTTTCTATTTTTTGTAAAGATGGAGGTCTCACTTTGTTGCCCAGGCTGATCTCAAACTCCCGGCCTCACTCAATCCTCCTGCCTTGGCCTCCCAAAGTACTGGGATCACAGACATGAGCCACCAAACATGGCCAATAATTTTTAATTATTATACACTGTGTGCAATGATCTACATGTGTGTGTGCCTTGGTTTGCAAACAGACTTTATTTTTTTTTTTTTTTTGAGACAGAGTCTCGCTCTGTCGCCCAGGCTGGAGTGCAGTAGCCATCTCAGCTCACTGCAACCTCTGCCTCCCGGGTTCACGCCATTCTCCTGCCTCAGCCTCCCGAGTAGCTGGGACTACAGGTGCTCGCCACCACGCCCGGCTAATTTTTTGTATTTTTAGTAGAGACAGAGTTTCCACCTCGTTAGCCAGGATGGTCTCGATCTCCTGACCTCGTGATCCACCCGCCTCTGCCTCCCAAAGTGCTGGGATTACAGGCGTGAGCCACCGCACCTGGCACAAACAGACTTTAAGAGTAATTTAGTTCAGTTAAAAAAATAAAAATCTGACAAACACTGTACAATACAAGAAAGGCAATACCTGAATAACCCATTGTCGATGTTGCCAGGCATGATAATTCTTTGCATCCTGATTAAGAATATCAGCAATAAATTCAAGCTCCTGAGATGGATCTCTTAGCCATTCCACTAATACTCGCCTATGATGCCTAAAGCCCAAAGAAGAAGGGAGAGAAGTTTTGTGTTAATTTACCCAAGAACTAAAACATCAGCAGCACATGTAACTGACAAGCAACAAACAAAAATTCATCTCTAATTCTCAACACTCTACTCTAGTACAGAGGAGTTTCTGTACTAGGAAAACACTTAAGGCTTATTTTATATTGGGTTCCATTTTTTTCTTTGGCTGAAATATTTATAGATATCTATTAGTGAAAATATTCTAAAATTCACTATGGTAATGGTTGTACAGATCTGTATATATACTAAAAAACACTGAATTATATACTTTGAATGAGGGAATTGTATGGTAAGTGAACTATCTCTCAATAAAATGGATCTTTAAAAAATCTATTCGAGTATAACATTCATTCAACTAAAAGTGAGCAGAACAACAGGAAAAAAGGAAGGATTTAATGCTTAATGACTATTCTACATGCCTGGAAAATTTAAAAATTCGTCTTACAGATTAACACAAGATACTAACAAAAACAAAAGCCTAGACAGAAGGTTTCCAAATTTATTTTAGAATTCCTCCAAGTCAGTGAACACTACCTGCATTTTATTTTTCCAGGTTGTTGGTGAGTTCAGTAATTTAGAAAGCTAAGAATCAGATCCTCCAGGATATCAAACTGAGGAAGAAAAAGTCCAGGCTGATGTTCTCCGATTTAAGGAATTACAGGGCTTTATGTTATAGCATAAGTTTTCATAGTTAGAAGTTAATAAAAGTGATTAGTTAACTGGGATACATAATTTGCATCACCTGTATTGGTTATAAAACGAACAGAATGGACAATTAGAAATGTACAACAATTTAAAAACTGCTGGGCTTTCTGTAGCAGCTACTTTGAGTGGTTTTGTGTTTTACATAAAAGTAGGTGATGAAGTGCTAATGACAGTGCCTGCAGTATCCAGAAAAGACAATTTCTCTTTAGCAAAAACTCGATGTAATCAAATACTAATGCCTGTGATGTCGGAATGTTATAGCTACAGATTTTTACATAAAAGCACCTTAATTCCACAGGGCAGATAACTTTAGTGAGGGTCTGAAACTCTCCATTTAATCTCTTTTCTCATTAAACCAATTATTTTATAATGTAATTTCTTAGAAACACAACAATCTTGTAATCAAGAGGCTACAATGGTAAAGTTTTTAGTTTTTAAATTTTTTATTTTTTTATTTTTTTTCAGACAGAGTCTCACTCAGTCACCCAGGCTGGAGTGTAGTGGTGCAATGTCAGCTCACTGCAACCTCCACCTCCCAGGTTAAAGTGATTCTCCTGACTCAGCCTCCTGAGTAGCAGAGATTACAGGCGTGCCACCACACCTGGTTACATTTTTGTATTTTTAGTAGAGACAGGGATTCACCATGTTGTCCAGGCTGGTCTTGAACTCCTGAATTAAAGTGATTCACTCGCCTCAGCCTCCCAAACTGCTGGGATTACAGGCATGAGCCACTGCACCTGGCTACAGTGGTAGTTTTTAAATAAAATTCTAGGCCAGGCACGATGGCTCACACCTGTAATCCCAGCACTTTGGGAGGCTGAGGCTGGCAGATCACCTGAGGTCAGAAGTGCGAGACCAGCCTGGCCAACATGGCAAAACCCCATCTCTACTAAAAATACAAAATTAGCCAGGTGTGGTGGCATGCGCCTGTAATCCCAGCTACCCAGGAGGCCGAAGCTGGAGAATCACTTGAACCTGGGAGGCAGAGGCTGCAGTGAGCCGAGATTACGCCACTGCACTCCAGCCTGGGAGACACGTCAAGACTCCAAACTTACCAAACTTGATAGTTTTTGGGCTGCTCCTCAATTATTGCAGTGATGTAGTTCATTTCCTCATGTAGATCCTTCTGAAGTGACTTTAAGAGAACTCTCCGGAAATGCCTAGGGCAAACATAAAACATCCAAAGTCGCATTATTCCACAGAAGTTGCCTAATAACAATGTCAAATACAGCTACAAGTCAGCAATAGAGTTAGACAAATTTTTGTCAGGTAATCTGTATAATTTAACAATTATATAGGCCAGGCATAGTGGCTCATGCCTGTAATCCCAGCACTTTGGGAGGCCGAGGGGTGCAGATCACATGAGGTCGAGTTCAAGACCATCCTTGCCAATGTGGTGAAACCTCTTCTCTACTAAAAATACAAAAAAAAATTAGCTGGGCATGGTGGTGCACGCCTGTAGTCCCAGCTGCTCGGGGAGGCTGAAGCAGGAGAATCACTTGAACCCAGGGGGCAGAGGTTGCAGTGAGCCAAGATCACACCATTGCACTCTAGCCTGGGCAACAGAGGGAGATTCCACCCCAAAAAAAAGAAAAAAAAAAATTATACAGACATACTCTGTATAATTTAACAATTTAACTGCTTGTGAGTGTCCAAATTCATACGACTATCTGGTCACTGGAAGAAATCAAGCCCTTTTAGTAAAAATAGTGAAAGGTGGCCGGGCGCAGTGGCTCATGCCTGTAACTCCAGCACTTTGAGAGGCGGATCACCTGCGGTCAGGAGTTTGAGAACAGCCTAACCGACATGGAGAAACCCTGTCTCTACTAAAAATACAAAATTAGCTGGCGAGGTGGTGCATGTCTGTAATCCCAGCTACCTGGGAGGCTGAGGCAGGAGAATCACTTGAACCCAGGAGACAGAGGCTGCGGTGAGCCGAGATCATGCCACTGCACTCCAGACTGGGCAACAAGAGTGAAACTCCGTCTCAAAAAGAAAAAATTAGTGAAAGGTAACAAGTATGAGATAGAAGAAAAGCAAATTTCTTATTCTTAAGTAATGACAGACAACCAACTAAAATTATATTCAGGTACTACTCTGGTCACCAGTGTTCTATAACATGAGAATCAAAGACATTTCTTTCCCTATACAGTATACCTTGTTCATGTAGATACATTATCCATATAATGAATTAATTCTATTATAAACATTAACAAAATATTTACTTTTAGAACAACCACAAAAATGCTACTTGTAAATGAAACAAGTTTGTCTTTAAATTCCCCATAGGTGGGGTTTAACCACCACCACCACCACCAAATAATTTTCCTAAAGATGTTGTTAGTTCTGGTCTAGTTTTACTTCAAAATTTTTAACTCAATATATAGTAAGAGACATTCCAGGACCTAATTTTATTAGCTTTTAAAATGAACTGCTCACTCTGGGAGGCCGAGGCAGCAGATCACTCAAGGTCAGGAGTTTGAGACCAACCTGGCTAACATGGCAAAACCCCATCTCTACTAAAAATACAAAAATTAGCCTGTAATCCCAGCACTTTGGGAGGCCGAGGTGGGCAGATCACGAGGTCAGGAGATTGAGACCATCCTGGCTAACATGGTGAAACCCCATCTCTACTAAAAACACAAAAAAATTAGCTGGGCTTGGTGGCATGCGCCTGTAGTCCCAGCTACTCGGGAGACTGAGGCAGGAGACTCGCTTGAACCCGGGAGTCAGAGGTTGTAGTGAGCTATGATTACACCACTGCACTCCATCCTGGGTGACAGAGCGAGACTCCGTCTCAAAAAACAAACAAACGAACAAACAAAAATACAAAAATTAGCTGGGTGTGGTGTCAAGACACCTGTAATTCCAGCTATTCGCGACACTGCGGCACGAGAATCGCTTGAACCCGGGAGGCGGAGGTTGCAGTGAGCCAAGATCATGTCACTGTACTCCAATGGGCAACAGCATGAGACTCCATCTCAAAAAAATTAATAGAAATAAAATAAAATAAAATAAAATGCTAAACAGGAGAGACAACAGTATTTCTCCCCAATATTATTCAAAAAAAAAAAAGTAGACTTCCCAGAGCATGTAAATATAAGCCCTTGGCTTTTATCGGTAATTGATTCCAGGTATACTGCTTCTTTCAAAACAGCAATAAACTCGCAGGAAATCTTTAAGTGTAATCTAAGTTCCAAAAATGATGAAACACACTGAGAATTCCAGTTAAACAGGGTAGATTAAGTAAACAGTTTATTCTCACTCCCTAATAAAACCCCAGTAAAATGACAACAAAGGAATAAACCCACAAGAACAAAGAGAATCAGGGACAAAGACACCACGGCAACTGGAAGAGGTCAACGACACTATGGGAAGTGTAAGCAGACAGACAAGATTTAACTGACTAAAAAATAGAGTAAGACTTTAAGAAAATTCCAGAAGTCAGAGGTATGACATGTTTCCAAAACTGGGGGTCAAAGGTGGGACTAAAAGCAGTGGAAAGTCTATAGAAAGAGTCCTTGGTGGCCAAGACCGTTCCCACTACCCTGTGCAGAAGTGACATCCTGTCTTGGGCAGGAGACAAGTGGCTTTATTCTCTGGAAAAATCTGAAGCAGAATGGGTTACAAGGCACACTGGAAGGCAGGGTGAGTTAAAGAGTGGAAATAAGGGTATTTAAAATGTTGATATACAAACTTAGAAAAAAAAAGTTTCTATTTCAAATTGCAACAGGGTAAGATTTGCAAAAAAGCAAAAAGTTGATATCCTAAACAGTGAGACTCTCCTACCATCTTCCCCTGCCTAACCCCTCAGAACTATGGCAGTCAAATGTACATTCCTGAGGCAATAAACCACTTAATACTCTTTGAGAGACACACTGTCCAAAAGAAAAGACTTAAATACTGACAAGTGAGATCTCACTACAACACAGCCACATACCCCACTCAGTAACTTCACAGTGAAGCCCTCCAACTGATAAATCCTGCCACATACAAGGCTTCCAATCAGGATTTTTCCTGTCTCTTTCACAGGCATAAAGAGAAAGTCAAAAATTACCAACCATTGAGAAAAATATTTATGTGAAAGAGAACAAAAGAGATGAAAAGATCTCACATCCATGAAATTAAAAAAACAAAACACACACACACGATGCTATTTAAAAAAAAAATTCAGAGAACAAAAAAACAGCTCCCCCAAATTAAAAATGTATGCAGAATCTTTAAAAATCCATACAAGTTAGAAAATAAAATTGATGACATATCTCAAAAGTAAATAAAAACATAAACAAATGAAGGAGAAGGCCGGGCGTGGTGGCTCACGCCTGTAATTCCAGCACTTTGGGAGGCTGAGGTGGGCGGATCACGAGGTCAGGAGATCGAGACCATCCTGGCTAACACAGTGAAAC
>NW_012117744.1:434315-434679 GCF_000951035.1 Colobus angolensis palliatus | reverse complement strand
GTGAAGAGAAAAATGGAACTGAAGGATGACCTGTGTTCAATAGAAAAATGACACTTCACATATATCAGAGCATCTGGAAGACAAATTACTTATTGGTACAAAGAAAACAAAAATGACAGAGGGAATGTAATTACACTATTAAATGTGGGTCAGCAGCTGGGCACAGTGGCTCATGCCTGCAATCCCAACACTTTGGGAGGATGAGGCAGGTGGGATCACCTGAAGTCGGAAGGTTGAGACCAGCCTGAGCAACATGGTGAAACCCCATCTCCACTAAAAATACAAAATCAGACGGGTGTGGGGGCGCATGGCTGTAATCCCAGATACCTGGGAGGCTGAGGCAGGAGAATCGATTGAACCTGGA
>NW_012117744.1:425755-434265 GCF_000951035.1 Colobus angolensis palliatus | reverse complement strand
TCTCTACTAAAAATACAAAAATTAGCAGGGCATGGTGGTGTGTGCCTGTAATCCCAGCTACTGGGGAGGCTGAGGCAGGAGAATCGGTTGAACCCTTGAGGCGCAAGTTGCAGTGAGCCGAGATCACACCATTGCACTGCAGCCTGGGTGACAAAGCAAGACTCCATCTCAAAAATAAAAATAAAAAATAAGATAAAATAAAATGAAATGAAAAAAATAAAAACAATTAAGCAAATTATCTAGAATATGGAGGTTAATTTAAGAAAAAAATCCCTAAGAGTTACCACCTCTGCAGAGTGGGACTGGCAGTGGGAGGGAATGGACTGGAGATCGCTACTTTTCATGCAGCTTGACTTTTAAACCCATACGCGAATTGCTATTTTGATAAAAATTAAAGGCCAGGCGCAGTGGCTCACACCTGTAATCCAAACACTTTAGGAGGCTGCGGGGAGTGGATTACCTGAGGGCAGGATTTCAAGACCAGCTTGGCTAACATGGTGAAACCGTGTCTCTACTAAAAATACAAAAAAAATTAGCCGGGCGTGGTGGTGGGCACCTGTAATCCCAGTTACTCAGAAGGCTGAGGCAGGAGATTCACTTGAACCCAGGAGGCAGAGGATGCAGTGAGCCAAGATTGCACCAATTGTACTCCAGCCTGGGCAACAAAAGTGAAACTGCATCCCCCCTTCAAAAAAAAATAAAGTACAGTTTAAAAAAATTAAAGTACAGTTTAAAACAGGAAAAGTGCAGTTTAAAAAAAGAAACACCACTTGAAGTAAAACATTTAAGCAGGGAATACTGATGATGTGTATTACTTACCACACTGTATAATTGGCTGCATTTAACTCAATAGCATCCCGGGTTAGCTTAAAAGCTCGTTCACTTCTTTCATCACGCTGCAGGACAGCTCGGAAGTAATCATAAACATCTCTAACTAGAGATAGAGCACACAACTACATTAGGACCATCTTACTTAAAATTAGCACTATAATGTATAATGTCACTATACCTATAAAGATATTTTATTTGCCTGTGTATCATTTATACCAACAAGCAAAATAAAGAGTCAAGGGGCTGTGGCCCCACCCTGATAATGCCGTAGCACTATAATGTATAATGTCACTATACCTATAAAGATATTTTATTTGCCTGTGTATCATTTATACCAACAAGCAAAATAAAGAGTCAAGGGGCTGTGGCCCCACCCTGATAATGCCGTAGTGTCACAGCCACAAAAAGCATGGGCTATTTATGTATAACCGTATGCTTACTGCTTACGTGTGTGCATATGAGTTAATGCCAGATTCCAAATCTCCCATAGACCTTATGTATAAAAGGAAAATTAGGGGTGCATATATTCAAATATATTCATATAGCTGTTTTTCTGACATTTTATTTTGATCAGATTTTTAACTGAAAAATACGCCCAACCAAAGGCAGAAAACTCGAACAGTACAAAAAGGTTCACACTAGATTTCCATTCCACTAAATTTCCAATCCTCCTCCCTAGAAGCAACCATTATTAACTCATTCTAGTGTATCCTTCCAAATATATTCTATGCATCTACAAGTATAGAGCCTAATTCCATCCTTCATTTTTTATGCAAACAAGATCCCATCACATTCTGGGCTTTGCATTTTTCACTCATACATTTAAAGATAGTGTAAACTAGTATAAAAACTTCTACAACAAATCATTAAAATTTACATCCTCTTTGACCCAGTAATTCCAGCTCTAGAAAGTTCTCTCACAAATATACTCCCATATGTGTGAAAGTATCCAAGGATATTTATTGGGAGCACTGGGTTACATAAAAAACAAAAAGACTGAGAGGCAGGCAGATCGCTTGAACCCAGCAGTTTGAAATCAGCCTGGGCAACATAGTGAAACCCTGCCTCTACAAAAAAGTATAGAAATTAATCAGGTGTGGTGATCCAGGCCTGCAGTCACAGCTACTCGGGAGGCAGAGGTAGGAGGATCGCTTGAGCCTGGGAGGTCAAGGCTGCAGTGAGCCATGATTGCAAGCACCCAGCCTGGGTGACAGTGTAACACTGTCTCAAAAAAAAAAAAAAAATAAGGAACTGCCGGGTATGATGGTCTGCACCTGTAATCTCAGCTACTCGAGAGGCTGAGGCAAGAGGACTGCTTGAGCCCAAGAGTTTGAGACCAGGCTGGGTAACATAGTGACAGCCTGTCTCTGAAAAGAAAAAAACCGGAAGGGGTCATTTACAGCCAAGTAGAATATTAGATGTGGATAATGTGAGGACCCACTACTTGCAATGGCATCTCAAGTGGGATGGATGTTGCAGCACTGATCCCTTGGCCTGTGGGGTCTGTCTGGGTAATGTCAGAACTGAATTAAATTGTAGGGCAACTAGTTGGTGTCAACAGAAAATTGCTTCATGTGAAAAATCCAAACATTTGGTGTCGAAGTATTTTGACTACAGAGAAACAGTTTTTCCTTTTAACAAATAATACTGAAAGTGAAAGTATCGGACAAGAATATGAGCAATTACTCCTCTTCACAAAATTCTGAGTTATACAAAGGTTACCTAGCTCTAATCACTATATTTAAAAAGTTGAATTTGAGTAGTGGCTCAGGCCTGTAATCTCAGCACCCTAGGAGGCCAAAGTGGGCGCATCACTTGAGGTCAGAAGCTCGAGACCAGCCTGACCAACATGGTGAAACCCCATCTCTACTAAAAATACAAAAATTAGCCAGGTGTGGTGGCACGTGCCTGTAATCCCAGCTACTCGGGAGGCTGAGGCATTAGAATCAACTGAACCTGGGAGAGAGAGGTTGCAGTGAGGCAAGATGACATCATTGTACTCCAGCCTGGGCAACAAGAGCAAAACTCTGTCTCAAAAAACAGAAAAGAACCAAGTTTCCAAATAATTTAAATTTAAAACAAAATGATAACATGCTAACTAGTATATAATGTATATATATAAAATACATTATTTCACACGTGCACACACACACACATAAAACATACACATACACATATGCACACTGATAAAATAAACTTCGAGGCTATCAGGCTGGGATAGCTCCAAAGCCTCAGGTTCCTAGGTAAACAACCAAAATCCAATTCAATGTAAAAGGTAAAATGAAACATTATTCTTTTAATTCAAAAATTATAAACAACAGACCAGGTGCGATGGCTCACACCTGTAATCCCAGCATTCTGGGAGACCGAGGTGGGCGGATCACCTGAGGTCGGGAGTTCAAGACCAGCCTAACCAACATGGAGAAACCCCGTTTCTGCTAAAAATGCAAAACTAGCCAGGCGTGGTGTAGCTACTCAGGAGGCTGAGGCAGGAGAATCACTTGAACCCGGGAGGCAGAGGTTGCAGTGAGCCAAGATTGCGCCATTGCACTCTAGCCGCAATGAGAGTGAAACTCCATCTCAACAACAACAACAAAAATATAAACAACATATTGTCATGCTCAAAGTTTCTAAAACTTTGACTTTTTTATTGTTTCTGAGATCTGTTCATGTTATAATAGATCTAAATCCTCTTAATGGTTATATAGTATTCAACTGTATGACCATGATACATTTTATCCATTTCTCCAAAAGATGGACATAGCTTCCAATATCTTGCTTTTTCAAAAAAACGCTGCAAATCATAGTAGCTAACATATATAGTGCTTACTATGAACCAGAAAGTATTCTATTATTTTATGTGAATAATTTACTACATCTACAGTTACTATCAAGATCCTCATTTTACACAGGTGGAAACAAAGGCACATAGGAGTTAAATAACTTGTCCAAGATTACACAGTCAGTAAAATGTGAAGTTAGAATTTGAACCAGATGGTCTGGCTCCAAAGTCTGGGCTTTGCATTTTTCACTCATACATTATTAAAGATAGTGTAAACTAGTATAAAAACTTCTACAACAAATCATTAAAATTTACATCCTCTTTGACCCAGTAATTCCAGCTCTAGAAAGTTCTCTCACAAATATTCTCCCATCTGTTTAACCTCCTGTGCATATCTTCTCATGCCATGTGCCAGAATGAACCCAGAATATTAAATTAGAAGCAACACTGCTAGGTTGTAAGGTAAGTGCATTCTCCAGTTTTAACAGATATACCAAACTGCTTTCCAAAATGGCTAAACATATGAAAACTCCCATATGAAATATATGGAGCTCATCATATATCTTAATACCTAATATCATAAGACAGTTTTCATTTCTGCCACTTAAATCATGGGTAGAAAATGGAATTCTCATTTTAACCTGTCATTCCTAATGACAAGAGATTCTTCCTCCTATTTTATTGGCCAATGGCATTTTCTTTGCTGTGAATTGCCAGTTCATACCCTTTGTCCATTTTTTCATTAAACTGTCTCCTTATCCTATTGTAGAAACACCTTAGTTTTAACATGGATACTGTTTAAATGACGTATCTTCTTCCACACTGCTGCTTGCTTTTTAATTTGTTTGTGGTTTCTTCTGCTAAGTTTTAAATTGATATATTTGTCTATAAATGGTTGACAGGTTAAAATTTATCTTTTCCTTTAGGGTTTCTAACCATGGTGTATGTAAGAATTCACTATGTTATATATATATACATATATATATATTTTTTTTGAGACAGAGTTTTGCTCGTTGCCCAGACTAGGGTGCAATGGCACCATGTTGGCTCACTGCAACCTCCACCTCTCGGGTTCAAGCGATTCTCCTGCCTCAGCCTCCCAAGTAGCTGGGGTACAGATAGCCGCCACCACATCAGCTAATTTTTGTATTTTTAGTAGAGACAAGGTTTCACCATGTTGGCCAGGCTAGTCTCAAACTCCTGACCTTAGGTGATCTGCCCGCCTCGGCCTCCCAAAGTGCTGGGATTACAGGCGTGAGCCAACGAGCCTGGCCCAAAATGTTAATTTTATGCCTTGCAAAAAAGGTTATTAATTTATCCTCAATGAAAACATATGATTATATTAGTTTTCCCCAACATCTCTGTTATAAGTACTTATGAATCTGAAAAAGTTATGGTTTATATTTCTCCAGTCACTAGTAAGGTTAGTATCTCTTCATAGATATTTCTATTTTGTGAATTGTCTCTTCACATGTAATATCTCTCAACGTATGAGAGTTTTGCATTTTCGTGCAGTTATATATTCTGACCTTTTCCTTAATCAATTCTGAGGTTTACAAAATGCCTAATAATATCTTCTCCATCGTCCCCGTAAGAATGATAGGGATACAATTCTGCTTTTATCTAAGTGCACAGCCAACTGTTCCAACCATTATTTGATTAATCCACCCTTTTCATAAAGGTATAAAACGTCCTTTTTATCACATATTAAGCTTTCATAGAGTGAGGATCTATTTCTAGAGTCCTTACTAACCTATTTCTGGGCTACTTCCACTGAAGTTTAGTAATATATCTGCATACTTAATAAGGTAAACCTCTGCATCATTATTCTTTTTTAAACATTGTCATTTTGTTATCAGAAAAAAACACTTTTGTAAAAGAATGATCTTAGTAAAGACTTAACTGAAACAAATATGGATACATAAAATTTAAAAACTATCATTCCATTTTATTCATTTTCCCTTTCCTAGAAGAACAATTAACATTTCCATGACCTTCAATTTACATTTTCACATTCATTATAAAAGAATATTTTGTCAAAGAAAAAAATCCACTCATTTTAATATCAATAAATGTATTCCAACTGAGCCCAACACTTCACTGCCAAAATATATTTTTAAATGCTGTTTCAGCAACCAAAGTTTATTCTAAAAACAGTAACTCATTTATATTGTGTGCTACATGCACAATCTCCCAGGCGGTGGAATCTCCAGCAAAGAAAAGAAAACCACAATCACATAGTAGCTATTATCTATTATACTGTAACGTTTATTATTTAGAATATGTCCAGTCTTTGGGCAAAATAAAACTTTTAATCATAAAGATAAATCATACATAAAAAAACACAAAATTAACTCATCTTAAGTCATTCAGATTTTTATTAGACAGAAATTTGTCATCTATCTTGCTACGTAGTTGTGAATTCCAATTCTGCTACTAAGTTTAACTTACAGACCTTTTCCTAATATAAACAAACTTACATTTGTCACTATAAATGATCTGGACCACGGGACTGGGGCCATCATTCTGCGGCACTGGATCTATATCAGCCCATTCTGCTCTGTCCCTGAAAATAGACATTTCCCAACCAGTGGTTACATTCAAATAAAGAAGAAAAAGAACTCTAGTGTTTTTAAAACTTACATTGACATTAGTAACTTACAGGGCTCATAATGCAATCATGGTTGGATTCTTCATGACAAAGTTTTGCCAATATGCTTTATATATTAAACTATTAAAGTAAAATTAAAACAACCCTCAGATGAACAGTTAATCAACAGTTTTCAAATTTAAAATTTTATAAGTTTTTGCAGCAAGTACACAGTTTTGTGGTTTTTTTTTTTTTTTTTTTTTTTTGAGGAGTCTCGCTCTGTCGCCCAGGCTGGAGTGCAGTGGTGTGATCTCGGCTCGCTGCAACCTCCGCCTCCAGGGTTCAACAGATTCTTCTGTCTCAGCCTCCCGAGTAGCCAGGACTACAGGCGTGCGCCACCACGCCCAGCTAATTTTTGTATTTTTAGTAGAGATGGGGTTTCACCATGTTGGCCAGGATGGTCTCAATAACTTAACCTGGTGATCTGCCCGCCTTGGCCTCCCAAAGTGCTAGGATTACAGGCATGAGCTACCGTGCCCGGCCTCACAGTATTTTTAACTTAGAAATCAATCTAACTCATTGGTCTAATAAGATTCTTTGAGTCAGTCAGCATTTTTAAAACGTTTGAATAACAAAATACTAGGAATTGGCATTTTAAGATAAAAATAAGCACTATTAATTTACTCAAGAGGTGGCGCAGGTGATCACTAATAAGAAAGCAGGCTCTGGAATCTGACAACTGCCTAAGTTGTAACACTGGCTCTAGCACTTACTAGCTGTGTGACCTTCAGAAAGTTACTTATTTGGGCCTCAGTTTTATCATTTATAAAATCAGGGCAATATTATTACCTACCAACCTTAGAAGGGTATTTGGAGGATTAAATGAGGCAGACGGTAAGCGCTTAAAACATCCACAGCACCCTGGCGGCATTCAATGACTACTTAATAAGCAATGCTAAAATAACTGTATAGTGACAACAGTGAGTGCTTACAGAAATTTCTGTTAACTACCCACTGTGACCAAATTTCTCTTAAACACTTTCACTTATATTCTTTTCCTTTCATTTTTTTTTTTTTTTTTTTTGAGACAGAGCTCTTGTCTAGGCTGGGGTGCAATGGCGCAATCTCGGCTCACTGAAACCTCTGCCTCCTGGGTTCAAGTGATTCTCCTGCCTCAGCCTCCCAAGTAGCTGGAATTACAGGTGCCCGCCACCACACCCGGCTAATTTTTGTACTTTTAGTAAAGACACGGTTTCACCATGTTTGCCAGGCTAGTCTGGAACTCCTGACCTCAGGTGATCCGCCCACCCTGGCCTCCCAAAGTGCTGGGATTACAGGCGTGAGATACCTTTCACTTTTTATTTCTCTATAATGACCAGCTATTGACAGGAGATATTCTGTGGCATCCAGTGCTAGAAACTGCGTCCATTATACAAAGAGAACTACAAGAGAAATCATGACCTAAGACGTGACACCTAAAGCCTGGGGGAATGGCCTGGGAAAAGTAATGCTGTCATTTAGTCACTAGGGAATCACACACAGTCATGTGAGAACCTGAGTATTTCACAATCCAGAGAGCCGACTTGAGGGTTATGGGGCTACCAATTTAAATCAATAAAACATTATCTCCAGTAAAAAAAAAAAAATCTGGGTAGTGGCTTCTACGACTCGTTCATAAAACCAAGGTAAACAAGCCATCGAATGGGTTTACCTAGAACTACAGAAGTAAGACCTAAGGCGATTATCTCTGCAGGTTCACAGGGAATTAGGGAATCAGCATTACCATCTGAAAGCAAAGAACTGATGGAACTGGGCGTCAGCAAAGACGGGGTGATAGAGGCAAGAAAGTTACCGTAGTCCCCAGTACCCATCACTTGTATTACCTACGAGGCGATGCAGGGAGGCTTAAGAGAGGTTCAGTAGCAAATCTCTTTTCAGCCTTTAGCCTGGCTGATACGAGGCGCTAAAATACGGATTGGATGAAAATGTCTCAGAGCTCCAAACAGAGCCAGCCAAGGGAACGAGCCTCACATCTCGTTTTTAGGGTGAGCAAATCTGGCCCTGGTTTCCTGCCCGGCTACCAGAACTACACCCTAGCCCTTGGGTATTCACTGGTTGTTAGCGGCACAGCGTTCTGGGGCCGTGAAAGAGAGCGGGAAATTTCTTGTATTTACGAATCGCGACACCTGAACAGCTGAACGAGTGCGGTCCAGGGTGTAGCAGTTTCCGCGTGGCTTAAAGCAAGAGGGAAGCCGAAACCTCGCTGCTCCGCGCCCCCGCGGTCTCGCGCCGGCGCCGCCCTGGCAA
>NW_012117744.1:420491-425470 GCF_000951035.1 Colobus angolensis palliatus | reverse complement strand
TCCCCAACCCCCTCGGTGGCCGCCATCTAGCCTGGGTCCGCAGCGGAGGTGGCGGCGGAGGCCCCGCCCCTCCCTTGCCCCTCTCGATGCCACTTCCTGTTTTCTGGGTTTCCTACCATAGAGGTGCGGGCCAGAGAGTCCTGGCAGGCGGCCGGAGTCTGGGTAGGAGGGTGTGGGTGCTGGCTGAGTCGGCCGCGAGGGTGCGCGGCTCTCTTGAGGGCCCCCAGGCTCCCTCGCGTCTTCCCATCTGTCGCCGCCGTTCCCGAGCTTTGCAGATGCCACTCGGATCGTGTTAGTGCTGTTAGTGGCCCCAGCAGGGAGTGCGATTCCTTCTTTGGACGGAAGCCGCAACTGAGGGTGGCTGGCAGACACTGAGCACTCAGCCCTTTGCGTCCATCTCAGCATTTTCAAAACGAAATATAAAGCCCGGGCGCGGTGATTCACGCCTGATCCCAGCCGCTCGGAGGTCGCGGCGGGAGGATGGTGTGAGCCAGAGAGGTCGAGACCAGCCTGGGCAATCTAATGTGACCCCATCTCTGTCAAAAATACAAAAATTAACTGGGCGTCATGTGGGTGCCTGTGGTTCCAGCTACTCGGAAGGCTGAAGTGGGAGGATCACTTGAGCTGGGGGTTCAAGGCTGCAGTGAGCAGAGATCACCACTGCACTCCAGCCTGAGGGACAGAGACCCTGTTTCAAAACGCACACACCACTAGAAAAAGAAAGTAATTTTTGGTGAAGTTTTTGTTTGTATTTATATATGTTCGGATATAATGGTGTAAACCAAAAAATAAAATTCTGAACCCAAAACCAAACCATCTGAATAGACCCTTCTTCTCTGCCAAGGGCATTCCAAGGTTAACTTGAAAAACTTGTTCAGGCATGATGGAAGGGGGTGGGGGTGGGCCATTAACATCAAGACCAACCTTAAGTCTGATAAGAAACATTTACACTCTATTCTCTCTGAAGCCTGTTACTTGGAGGCTTCTGTGTTACTTGGAGGCTTCCTCTGCATAATAAAACTTTGGTCTCCACAACCCCTTATCACAACCTGGACATTCTATTGATAACAACTTAACCAACTGCTAATCAGAACATATTTAAATCTACCTAGGACCTGGAAGCACCCCTCTCCCTGCACTTTGAGTTGTCTTTGTCCTTCCAGACGAACCAATGTGTATATTACATGTATTGATTGATATCTCCTGCCTCCCGAAAATATATAAAACCCAACTGTGCCCCAACCACCCTGGGCACGTGTTCTCAGGATCTCTTAAGGGCTGTGTCACAGGCCATTAATCACTCGTATTTGGCTCGGAATAAATCTCTTCAAATATTTTCCACAGTTTGACTCTTTTCATTAACAATGGGTCATATAAATGTATATTGTTGGGGCTCAGAAAAGAATATTCCAAATGAAGGTCTAAGCATCAGCTTCAGAAGCACAGTCTCTCACTGACCTTCTCCTGCCCTTCTCTCTGTGGCCGCTCATCCTCTCCTGAGGCAAGCCACAGCAACTAGAATCCCTCTTCCCCCTCGCGGGTCATAAAAACCAGAACCCTTTTCCCCCAAAGCCAGCCCTGGCACCTGCAAATACTACTCTAACCTTCCTCCAGCCCTGCCTTTCTATGTGACAGCTGGCTGTTAAGAAACTAAACCCGGCCGGGCGCGGTGGCTCAAGTCTGTAGTCCCAGCACTTTGGGAGGATCACGAGATCGGGAGATCGAGACCAGCCTGGCTAACACGGTGAAACCCCGTCTCTACCAAAAAAAATACAAAAAACTAGCTGGGCTGAAGGGGTGGCCTGCCCCTCCACACCTGTGGGTGCTTCTCGCTAGGTGGAACAAGAGACTTGAGAAAAGAAATAAAGACACAGAGACAAAGTATAGAGAAAGAAAAGTGGGCCCCAGGGGGCCAGTGCTGTGCTTACAGAGGACCCACACTGGCACCAGTCTCTGAGTTCCCTCAGTATTTATTGCCAAAAAGATAAGGGAGTAAATCAGCAGTAAGGCATACAGATACACGGAGATGTTGCATTTTCCTAGGGATGGGCAGGAGACAGATGTTTTTCTTTCACTAAGATTTAAGGGAATGGTACTGACCTTCAACCACAAGCAGGCTTTAAACATTTCCCTAACAAAGCACATTCCTTACAGCCCAAAATCCTTTCAACCTTAATTAGCACAGCGATGTTTCTAGCAAGGACAAGATTGGGGGTAGAGCCACCGGTTAACAGCATCTCAAATACAGAGCCAAATGGAGTTTCTTAAACTTACTTCTATCTATAATAACACAGTAAGAGGCTGACCTCTCTTTTCCCCACACCAGGCGAGGTGGCGGGTGCCTGTAGTCCCAGCTACTCCGGAGGCTGAAGCAGGAGAATGGCGTAAACCCGGGAGGCGGAGCTTGCAGTGAGCTGAGATCCGGCCACTGCACTCCAGCCCGGGCGACAGAGCAAGACTCCATCTCAAAAAAAAAAAAAAAAGAAACTAAACCTTAGTTCCAGAGGGCTCCTTTCCCACTGGGGGTTGCAGGGAGGAACATTGAGGCCAAGGAAAACCTGAACAGACAGGCCTTGTTGAGTTTCTCCACTCCATATATTAGCATTAAATCACCTCTTTTTGTTCAAAGAGGGTATGGTGTTGGTGCAGAAATAATTAAATCAAATAATGGGACACCGTAGAGAACTCACAAACAGATCCATGCATATGTGGATGCTTGAGACTAGACAAAGGTTTCATTGCAGAAGAAGATTGAGAAAAGGATGGTGTTCTGAATAATGGTGCTGGGTCAGTTGGCCACCTACAGAGGAAAAAAATTACATCCCTACGTTATACTACATAGACTTCAATGTGAAAGGCAAAACATAAAAGCTTAAGATTCTGCACAAAACAGAAAACCCAAAATGGCAAATAAATGCATGAAGAGATGATCAATTTCATTAGTAATCAAGCAAATGCAAATTAGAAATATCTTTATATACCATACACATCCACTACATCGGCAAAAATGGAAAAGCTTAACAATTCCAAGTGGCTTTGGAAAATAGGTTGGCATTATGTAGGAAAGCTGAAGATACACATTGTTATCACCCAGTGCTTGGGTGATAGTTTGGATGTGTTCTGTCCCTACCAAAACTCATTCAGGGTTGAGAGGCAGGGCCTAGTGGGAGCTGTTTGGGTCATTGGGTCAGATTCCTCATGAATAGATGAATGCCCTCCCTCAAGGATAAGTGCGTTCTTGCTCTTCCAGAATAGATTAGCTGTCTTCCTTGGTTTCTCTCTCTTGCTTCCCCTCTTGCTATGTGATCTCCTTGCACACAGTACTCGCCTTCCACTTTCCCCCATGAGTTGAAGCAGCCTGAGGCCCTCACTAGATAAAGCTACCCCGTCTTGAACCTTTCAGCTTCCAGAATCATGAGTCAAATAAACCTCTTTTCTGTATAAATTACCAGCTTCAGGTATTCTATTATGGTAACACAAAACAACTAAGACACCCAGTAATGCTCAGATATATGCATAGATAGATAGATAGGTAGGTAGATAGATAGATAGATAGATAGATAGATAGATAGATAGATAGATTTTTTTTTTTTTTGAGACAGAGTCTCTCACTGTTCCCTGGGCTGGAGTGCAATGGTATGGTCTCGGCTCACTGCAACCTCTGCCTCCCAGGTTCACGCAGTTCTCCTGACTGAGGGCTCTCAGCCTCCCAAGTAGCTGGGATTCGGGTGCACACCACCTCACCCGGTTAATTTTTTGTGTTTTTAGTGGAGATGGGGTTTCACTATGTTGGCCAGACTGGTCTCGAACTCCTGACCTTGTGATCTGGCTGCCTCGGCCTCCCAAAGTGCTGGGATTTCAGGCGTGAGCCACCGCGCCTGGCCAGATATATATATATATATATAAATAGTGTACTCACATGCATCAGAACACATGAACAACAGTACTGGCAACACATTGTAACAGCCACAGACCAGGAACCAACAACATGTTCATCAAGAGTACAATGTGGT
This sequence comes from Colobus angolensis palliatus, assembly GCF_000951035.1. Lineage (NCBI taxonomy): Eukaryota > Metazoa > Chordata > Mammalia > Primates > Cercopithecidae > Colobus > Colobus angolensis. The sequence goes on along the minus strand of NW_012117744.1, from coordinate 421,457 downwards.
ATAGTCATATAATGGAATACTATGCAAAAATGAAACATATGAACTAAAGCTCATACACTAATAAGTGTGGTTAAAAGAAAATCATGGCTGGGCACAGTGGCTCACATTTGTAATCACAGCACTTTAGGAGGACAAGGCAGGAGGATCACATGAGGCCAGCAGTTTGAGACCAGCCTGGGCAACATAGCCAGATCCCAACTCTAAAAAAATACAAAAATTAGTTGGACGTGGTGACATGTGCCTATAATTCCAGGTACTCGGGAAGCTGAGGTTGGAGGATCATTTGAGCTCAAGAAGTCAAGACTACAATGAGCTATGATCATACCACTGCACTCCAGCCTGGGCAACAGAGTTAGAGCCTGTCTCAAAAAACTATAAAAAAAGAAAGACACGGCCAGGTGCAGTGGCCCACACCTGTAATCCTAGCACTTTGGGAGGCCGAGGCAGGCAGATCACCTGAGGTCAGGAGTTTGAGACCAGCCTGGCCAACATGGTGAAACCCCGTCTCTACTAAAAATGCAAAAATGAGCTGGGCATGGTGGCAGGCGCCTGTAATCCCAGCTTCTTGGGAGGCTGAGGTAGGAGAACTGCTTGAACCCAGGAGACGGAGGAGGTTGCAGTGAGCCAAGACCATGTCACTGGACTCCAACCTGGGCAACAGAGCGAGACTCCATCTTAAAAAAAAAAAAAGGAAAAAGAAAAACACTTGTTTCCTCTACTCACACTTTTGACACCAAATGTATGAGGTTTTCCTTCACATTAAGCAATCCTCCAACCCTAGTGACAACAGATGAGTAAACTACAATTCAATTATGACACTAAGTACCCTGAGCTAGTGGAGACCCCACAGGTTAAGGGCTCGGTCCCACAAGACTGCTCCCCTACTTCAGATGCCAGTCACAAGAACCAGTTTATCACCTGAGCTTCTGACAAACTGGCTATAAATCAGGGGTTCCCACAACCACA
>NW_012117744.1:414485-419430 GCF_000951035.1 Colobus angolensis palliatus | reverse complement strand
AACTGATTTCTCAGCCTAGTAAGGGGGTAGGGCATGAGGGTATAATGAGGAACGAGTGCGCAAAGTAGTTGTTGGCCAGGCAGCAATTAAGGAGTGGAGTTTTTCGTGGAGTGGATGGCTTTCCGCTTACTCCTACCACAGAGATATTGGATGGAAGGCTAGATCCAGAGAAGGACGGCAAAACAGAATAGGTAGCCTCGCTGTCGATTAAAAAATTAATTGTCTTACCCGCTACCAGGAGAGTTACCCACGGCTCGGCGAGGGTGATGGGGGTCCCCAAGTCTCGGCACCTTCAGTTGTCGTTGTCCAGATGTAGGAGCTGGAAGGAGCTCCCAGGATCCTGGGAAAGGGGGTAACGTGGAGACACAGCACCTGTTTTCAGGGTGGGGCAATCAGACTTCCAGTGTCCTCCCTGCTAGCAAGCAGGGCAGGGGGTTGCTGGTGGACGAGGGTTAGGACATTCACTGGCCCAATGTCCTGATGCCTTGCACTTATAGCAAGGCTGCGTTGGGGCTCGGGGACCTTGCGGACACCTGTTGGCATAGTGTCCTGCCTTGCCGCACTTATAGCAGGCTCCTTTGGAGTCTGCAGGGTGTGTGCTCTCTGGCCTGGGGTTACGACTGGGCTGTAAAGCCGCTGCTACGAGCTGTAACTTCTGTTTGAGGAGAGTCTGCTGTCTCCTCTCTGGAGTTACAGACCTTAAAGGCTAATTTAACTAGGTCTTGTATTGGTGCCTGAGGACCATCCTCTACGTTTTGAAGTTTTTTACGAATGTCAGGAGCTGATTGAGAAATGAAATAAGACACCAAAATGGTGGCCCCTGTGGGGGAGGCCGGATCTAACCGGGTATACTGGGTTAGAACCTCAGTTTAGGGTAGAGGTTAGGATAACCTGGAGGTCATGCCACGTTAAGTCATAGGCCTGACAAAGGTATCTAAATTCCTTTATGTATATGGTAGGATTAGCTGAGAAATCACCTAAACTCTTCTCAATTTTGGAAAGATCGGCCAATGAAAAAGGGACATGTACTCTGACTACCCACTCTGCCCCAGCCACCTCTCACAAAGGTGCTAACACTGTAGGAGGGTGTGGGGCAGGAGTGGAGGCATCAGCAGGGCACTTAGAGTGGGTGTGGGCAGAGACAGGAGACTCAAGACAGCCAGTTGGGGGCCGCGAAGGAGGCACGGGACTGAGTGGATTACTAGTAGATAAGGAGGAGGAAGGAGGAGTCTGGATGGGGGGAGGAGGAGGAGTCTGGGCAGGAAGGGAGGGGGTGGAGAGAGTGGGGAGAGAAGGAGGAGTATAGGGATGAGAGCTTAAGGCCCAAAAGCCTTGTACATAATTAATTTCGGACCACTTGCCTAGCCGCTGGCAGAAATTGCTGAGGTCGATCATGCCACAGTGGAAAGGAAAATTAACCGCTTTCTCCTAAGGTCTTGTTCAAGCTGTAAGGTTTTTAAATTGGCTAGGAGGCACCCTAAGGGGGTGCTCTTTGGAAATTTGGACTGGGGGGTTTCCCGATTGTTTCCTCTTTACTTACACAATGGACACAATGGAAATGGAAGTGGATCTCTGCCTGGCTTCAAAGCGTCCTTTGGAACCAGCAGAGACAGACTGGAGGCTCATGGAGTCAAAGTGGAGATTACCTTCTGGCAGACGTCTCCGTCCTGAACGGGTCTCCCGAGCCACTTGGTGGCTCAAAATGGACCTCGGACCTGCGCAGGATTTCTGGCCGAGGGAGGTAAAGAGGAGACAAGGGCACTTACCCCAGAGAGGCCATGAGAGTGAGGGAAGCGGGTCTCAGGTCCTGGTCTGTCTGCGGTGTGGGAGCAGGAGAAGGTTCCTCAACCGCTAGAGGCCTGAGGAGGGGTCTCCTCCCGGGTTTCGGCACCAACTGATTTGTTTTTCTAAGACCAGCCAAGCGGGCACAAAAGAACCAGCGGGTAGGCAAGTGTAGGAGCAAAACTGCAAGTTTACTTTGGTCACCTAAGGTTTGGGGAAGAGGTCTGTCGGCCTCCGGCAAAGAAGGCCGACAGAGTCCCCCCCCTCGTGGGGCTCTCGGGCGGGGTTCCCGCATCCCGACTTCAGTGGGGCTGGAGGAAGACCGCGTGGGACCTGGGCCAAGAGCGGCTTTTCTAGGGAGTGGGAGGGCAATAGGCGGGGCACGGGCGTGTCGGGGGCGTTCCGCAGGTGCGACCAGGTAAATCTTGATCTCTTTGGATTGACGTCACCTGGCGCATGCCTGGTTGGTCTGCACCCTCCCTGGGCGCTGGCTGCATTTTCGTGCGCGCGGGCAAAGTTGGCCGAGAGCGGCTTTTCTAGGAGTGGGAGGGCAATAGGCGGGGCACGGGCGTGTCGGGGGGCGTTCCACAGGTGCGACCAGGTAAATCTTGATCTCTTTGGATTGACGTCACCTGGCTCATGCCTGGTTGGTCTGCACCCTCCCTGGGCGCTGGCTGCATTTTCGTGCGCGCGGGCAAAGTTGGTGAAGAAGAACCTGGAAGTGCACCATCCTGCCTCCGTTCGTCCAAACAGATATTACAAATGATCCAGGTGAGGAGGTACATAGGGTGAGGTCTGGAAGGGTTCTGAGCATGGGAGCTGATCTTCCCATGGAGTTTGGGGTCTGCTACCCTCTTGCATGTGGATGCATCCTTTTTCAGCAACCCTGAAACTCTCTGAGCCATTTTAGTTAGGGCTTTTATAGATGCTTCATTACATAGGCCCAGTTGATTAAATCACTGGTCACCAGTGATTGACTCAACCTCTAGCCCTTCTCCCATTCCCAGAGGTGGGGGCGGCTGAAAGTGCCAATCCTCTAATCACATGCTTGGATTCCTTGGTGTCCATTTAATGCTGTGATAAAGGAAAAGCTGAGGCTGGGTCATTTATAAGGAAAAGAGGTTGACTTGGCTTACGGTTCTGCAGGCTGTGCAAGAAGGATTGCACCAGCATCTGCTTCTGGTGAGGGCCTCAGGCTGCTTCCAGTAATGGCAGAAGCTGAAGGGGAGCCATTGCGCAGAGATCACACGGCGAGAGAGGAAGCAGGAGGCCGGGGGGGGGCCCATCCCTTCCTAACAATCAGCTCTTGTGGGAATCAATAGAGTGAGAAGTCACTCATTACTGAGAGGATGGCACCAAGCCATTCATAAGAAATCCACCCCCATCACCCAAAGACCTCCCATAGGCCCCACCTCCAACACTGGGAATTACATTTCAACATAAGATTTGGAGGGTCAGATATTCAAACCATAGCACATGGCAACCAGCCCCTACCCTCCAAGAGTCAGCTTATTAGCATAAACTCCGATTTAGTTGAAAGGATTTGTCATGAATAACAAAAGACATGGCTAGGTGTGGTGGCTCACACCTGTTATCCTAGCACTTTGGTAGGCCGAGACAGGTGGATCATCTGTAGTCAGGAGTTCAGGACCAGCCTGGCCAACATGGTGAAACCCCGTGTCTACTAAAAATACAAAAAGTAGCTGAGTGTGATGGCACATGCCTGTAATCCCAGCTACTTGGGAGGCTGAGACAGGAGAATCACATGAACCTGGGAGGCGGAGGTTGCAGTAAGCCAAGATGGCATCACTGCACTCAAGCCTGGGAACAGAGGGAGACTCCATCTCGGAAAAAAAAAAAAAAAAAGACATTCCTTTCACCCTTCACCTTTATCACTTAGGAATTAAAAGAATTATGGGCTCTCTGGCCAGGAGCTGGAGATAAAGACCAAGGTACATACTTATTATATCACTATACCACAGTTGTATAAACAAAGTGCTGAGCAAAAGAAACCACAATATATAATTCTATGTACACAGAGTTTAGTAACAGGCAAAATTACAGCCTATTGTTTTTATTTAATGATAAAACTAAACAAATAAAGAAAATCATTACCATAGAACTCAGACTAGTAAGTACCTCTAGGGGAGGAGAGGAGGTTATGGTTGAGAAGGGACAAGTGTAGGGATCGTAGGGTGCTTGCAATGTTTGATTTTCTGCCTTGGATCACAGTGACACCGGTGTTCACTAGATCAGTAACACAGGGAAAAACATGGAATTCTGTGTTCCCAAGTTTCATGTAAGTTGAATGTACTGCAGGTAAAGGTTTTATGCTAGGTTGATTTGAAAGTGATCACTTTTCTAGAAAATTACATAAAAGCTGTACTTCACTAAAAACAATTATCTGTTACTAAAACAAAAATCTATAACTCACTTCTCATAAAGGCTATTTGAAATTCTGTAAGGGAAGAAATGCAACTTTAGCTTTATGAAGGCAGCTTGCTTCTTTCTGTCTAAACACTCTGGAGACAAATGTTGAAATATATTGGCCAAACACAAAGTGTAGCTCGGTCTCCTCCATAGAAACAGATAGTTTTTAATGACTGCATGATATTTCTTTTAGATATTGTGCTTTATATAGTAGTTAATAGTTATATAGCAGTTACAGGCTCACAACTGTAATCCCAGCACTTTGGGAGGCCAAGGAAGGAGGATTACTTGAGCCCAGGATTTTGAGAGCAGCCTGGGCAACCCCATTGCTACAAAAAAAATTAGCTGGGCGTGGTGGCATGTGCCTGTGGTCCCAGCTACTCAGGAGGTTGAGGCAGGAGGTTCACTTGAGCCCAGGAAGTTGATGCTGCAGTAAGCCATGATTGTGCCACTGCACTCCAGCCTGGGCAACAGAGGGAGACCCTGGATCTAAAAAATAATAATGCTGGCCAAGTGCAATGGCTCACACCTATAATCCCAGCACTTTGGGAGGCCGAGGTAGGTGGATCACGAGGTTGGGAGTTTGGGACCAGCCTGGTCAACATGGTGAAAACCCATCTCTACTAAAAATACAAAAATTAGCAGGGCATGGTGGCAGGCACCTGTAATCCCAGCTACTTGGGAGGCTGAGGCAGGAGAATGGTTTGAACCCAGGAGGCAGAGGTTGCAGTGA
>NW_012117744.1:413247-414435 GCF_000951035.1 Colobus angolensis palliatus | reverse complement strand
CAGGCACCTGTAATCCCAGCTACTTGGGAGGCTGAGGCAGGAGAATGGTTTGAACCCAGGAGGCAGAGGTTGCAGTGAGCTGAGATCGTACCATTGTACTCCAGCCTGGGCGACAGGGTGAGACTCCATATAGAATAATAATAATAATAATGTTAACAATAAAAAATAATCTATTGTTGAATGTTTAATATTGTTTTGAATTTCTCACTTGGAATGTTTCATTCATGAATCTCTTCATAGCAATAAATGTATCTAATAAACATTCATTTTGTGAGCATTGTGGACTACTATTCTCAACAGTGGTGATATAGCAGTGAAAACAAAACTTATAACAACAACAACAACAACAACAAAAACTCGGGGAAGTCCTCATTGAGGAGGTGACAGTCAAATAAAGATTTGAGGGAGATGAAGGAGCAAGCCCACGTGGATATCTTCTAGACCATTCCTGGCAGAAGTCCAAAGACACTGAGCCAGGGAGAGCCTGGTGCATCTGTGGATCTAGGCAGCCAGTGTGGCTGGAATGGAGTGACCAGATGGGAGGGTGGGAGGAGGTGAGGTCAGATATGGAGGTGAAGCACATCACAGGGTCTTACTGCCACCCAGGCTGGAGTGTAGTGGTACAATCATAGCTCACTGCAGCCTCGAACTCCTGGGCTCAAGCAATCTTCCCACTTCAGCCTCCCAAGCAGGTGGAACTACAGGTGTGTGCCATCATGCCTGGCTGAATTTTTATTTTCTTTCAATTTTTGTAAAGATGGAATCTTACTATTCTGCCCAGACTGGTTTCAATTTTTGTAAAGACAGACTCTTGCTATGTTGCCCAGGCTGGGCTCAAGCAGTCCTCCTGACTTGGCCTCCCAAAGTGCTGGGATTACAGGCTCATGCCATTGTGCCTGCCCTGACATAAATTTTGAAATCAGCAAGTATAAGCCCTTCATATTTACTTTTTTTTTTGAGATGGAGTCTCGCTCTGTCCACCAGGCTGGAGTGTGGTGGCGCTATCTCGGCTCACTGCAAGTTCTGCCTCCCGGGTTCCCGCCATTCTCCTGCCTCAGCCTCCCGAGTAGCTGGGACTACAGGCGCCCGCTACCTCGCCCAGCTAGTTTTTTTGTATTTTTTAGTAGAGACGGGGTTTCACCGTGTTAGCCAGGATGGTCTCGATCTCCTGAACTCGTGATCCGCCCA
>NW_012117744.1:407356-408487 GCF_000951035.1 Colobus angolensis palliatus | reverse complement strand
AAAAAAAAAAAAAATTAGTTGGACTTGGTGATGTGCACCTGTAGTCCCAACTTCTTGGGAGGCTTAGGTGGGAGGATTGCTTGGACCCAGGAGTTCGAGGTTGCAAGGAGCTATGATCGCACCACTGTACTCCAGCCTGGGTAACAGAGCGAGACCCTGCTGCTAAAAAAAAAAAAATAAGTAATTAAAAATGTGCAGGCCATGGCTGGGCACAGGGACTCACACCTGTAATCCTAGCACTTTGGGAGGCCAAGACGGGCAGATCACTTGAGGCCAGGAGTTTGAGACCAGCCTGGCCAACATGATGAAACCCTGTCTCTACTAAAAAAATACAAAAATCAGCCAGATATGGGGGTGCGTGCCTGTAGTTCCAGCTACTCGGGAGGCTGAGACGGGCGGATCACGAGGTCAGGAGATCGAGACCATCCTGGCTAACATGGTGAAACCCCGTCTCTACTAAAAATACAAAAACTAGCCGGGCATGGGGGTGCGTGCCTGTAGTTCCAGCTACTCGGGAGGCTGAGGCAGGAGAATCACTTGAACCCAGGAGGCAGAGGTTGCAGTTAGCTGAGATCGCACCACTGCACTCCAGCCTGGGCAACAGAGTGAGACTCTGTCTAAAAAAAAAAAAAAAATGTGCAGGCCATGATGTAGAGAGGCAGAGCACAATGGCCCCTCCAGAATTGAAGAGGCAGCGCTGGACAATTGAGGAAGCCAGTGTGGCTGCTTTTTACAGGGCAGGATACCTGAAGGAGACAGTTACAGAGAGAAAATTCTGAAGACCTGCTGAGGGTCACCCTCAAGTATTCAGTTGCATAACGATCAGTGTATGTATTGGAAGAATAACCAAGAATGGAGAAAGGATCACACAAAGGATTAGATGAGGGAATTCCTGAAGCTCACACACGGTCACGGATACTGCCTGTTCAGATGGATTGCTTGGGCCCAGGAGTTTGAGGCTGCAGTGAGCTATGATCATGCCATAGCACTCCAGCCTCGGTGGCAGAGCAAGACTCTGTCTTTAAAATAACAACAGGCCGGGCGCGGTGGCTCAAGCCTGTAATCCCAGCACTTTGGGGGGCTGAGACGGGCGGATCACGAGGTCAGGAGATCAAGACCATCCTGGCTAAC
>NW_012117744.1:404930-407191 GCF_000951035.1 Colobus angolensis palliatus | reverse complement strand
GTGAACCCGGGAGGCGGAGCTTGCAGTGAGCTGAGATCAGGCCACTGCACTCCAGCTCGGGCGACAGGGCGAGATTCCATCTCAGAAAAAAAAAACAAAAACAAAAAACAAAAAACAACAACAACAACAACAAAAATACTGCTCATTTTTAGTTTTTACCACCTACAGTGAGAAATCTTAAAATTCACAGGGTATCAGGTAGAGTACTCAACAGGGTCTTCCCTTAGTTGTGGGGTGAAATTATCCCAAATGTAGACATGGTTGGGCAAGACCCAAAGGGATCAATCTGCTTCCAATTAACTTAACTGTACCCTGTTAAAAAGTTCAAGAATTATTTTAGAAATAGAAAGATATTCATCACTCAGTAAAATAAAGTTCACAATGTCTGGCATCCAATTTAAAGTTTCCGGGCACACAAAGAAATAGGAAAATTTGACTCATTATGAGGAGGAAAAAATTCTATCTATCAAAACCAACCCTGAACTGACACAAACATTACAATCAACAGACATAGGCACTAAGACAGTTGTAACTGTGTTCTTATGATCAAGAAGCTAGCAGAAATATTCCACATGTTAAGCAGAGAGATGGAAGATGTCAATACAAAAATAAATTTAACCTCTAGAGATTCAAAAATACACTGGATGGCATTAGCAGCATATTAGACATTCTAGACAAAAAGATTCATGAATCTGAAGATACTAATAGAAATTATCCAAAATGAAACTGAGAGAAAAGATTGGAAAGAGATCCACAGAGCATCCGTGAGCTGTCAGACACCCTTAGCTCAGTAATATCTGTGTAACTAGAGTTCTCAGAGAGGAGTAGAAGGATAGAAAGTAATATTTGGAGACATAATGGCTACAGTTTTTCCAAATTGGAGAAAAATTATAAATCTACAAAGAAAGCCCAAAGAAGCCCAAGCACAAGAAATGTTCAAAAAATACATGACAAATCAAAATCAAATTGCTCAAAAGCAGTGATAAAGAGAAAATCTTAAAATCCACCAAAAAAGAAGACACATTAGGTATAGAAGAACAAACCTGGCTGGGCGGTGGCTCATGCCTGTAATCCCAGCACTTTGGGAGGCCGAGGCGGGTGGATCACCCGACGTCAGGAGTTTGAGACCAGCCTGACCATTATAGTGAAATCTTGTCTCCACTAAAAACACAAAAATTAGGCTGAGCGCAGTGGTCATGCCTGTAATCCCAGCACTTTGGGAGGCTGAGGCGGGTGGATCACCTGAGGTCAGGCTTTCGAGACCAGCCTGACCAACATGGAGAAACCCCGTCTCTACTAAAAATACAAAAAAAATAAAAATAAAAAAAATAAGGCCGGTGTGGTGGCGCATCCTGTAATCCTAGCTACTCCGCAGGCTGAGGCAGGAGAATCACTTGAACCCAGGAGGTGGAGGATGCGGTGAGCCAAGATCGCGCATTGCACTCCAGCTTGGGCAACAAGAGCGAAACTCCATCTTGGAAAGAAAAAAAAATTAGCCAGGCATATTGGTGAGCGCCTGTAATTCCAGCTACTGGGGAGACTGAGGCAGGAGAATCGCTTGAACCCGGAAGGTGGAGGTTGCAGTGAGCTGAGATCGCGCCATTGCACTCCAGCCTGAGCAACAGAGTAAGACTCCATCACAAAAAACAAAACAAACAAACAAACAAAAAAACCTACAGATGACAGCAGATTCTCACTGGCAGCTGCAGTGGGCAGTCTCACAGATGGTCCCTGAGGAGCCCACCTCTTGGAATTCATACTCATGTAAAGTCCCCTCCACTCGAGTGTGGGTTGACTTCATGACCAGCTTCTAATGAATAGAATATGGCAAAAGTGGCCAGACCTGTAGTCCCTACTACTTGGGAGGCTGATGTGGGAGGATCACTTGACCCCAGGAGTTTGAGGCTGCAAGGAGTTATGATCATGCCCTGAACTCCGGTCTGGGTGACAGAGTGAGACTCTGTCTCAAAAAAGAAAAATTAAAAAATGGCAACAGTGATACCACCCTGAGATTACAAGAGTGTGACTTCCACCATGTTTGCCCCACTGCTCCTGCCCTTACGTCTCTAGGAGCCCTCATTTTGAGGGAAGCAAATAGCCATGTTGTGAACTGCACTATGCAGAGGCCAATGTGGCAGGAAACTGTCATATCTGGCCAGTAGTTGGTAAGGACCTGAAGTGTGCCAACAATGATGTGAGTGAACTTGGAAGCAGATCTTCCCTTCGCCCAGCTTTTTTTTTTGGCAGGGTCTCCCTCTGTC
>NW_012117744.1:396986-404080 GCF_000951035.1 Colobus angolensis palliatus | reverse complement strand
GAATTAGAGGAGTGAGCCATTCTACCTGGCTTTTTTTTGTTTTTTTTTTTTTGTTTGTTTGTTTTTTCCTTATCAAAAGTCAGTAAATTTTTGTGTATTTCATCCTAAGACATTTTTCTACACAAATTTTTACATTGTGATCAGATTTTATATACAATTTTGCATGCTACTTGTCACTTGACATATCCTCATGTTATTTATTGTAAATACAACATCCCATCTGGAGGAACATTCCAAATTTTATTTATTTATTGCTGGACATGGAGATTATATTTTATTTTTCTCTATGTAATGTGGCATGCCCCTTTATGCATACAAGACCTTTCTGCAGGTAGGATTACTTCTTTGGGCTAGTGAAATTTTTTTAAGGCTTTGACACATAGTGCCAAGTTCCTTTTTCAAAGAGGCTGTACCAAGGCACACTCTGGCAGTTGTGTTGAACATGCCTGGTACCAAAGTTGTAGACACCCTTGCAGGAGTATAGGAGTGTGAGTGAAGGTAATTTGCTTAACTCATCTCGTATTCTATTTAACGTCTTCCCTCATTCTGGTTTTTTTTTTTTTTGAGACCGCATCTTCCTCTGTCGCCCACGCTGCAGTGCAATGGCACGATCTCTGCTCACTGCAACCTCTGCCTCTGGGGTTCAAGCATTTCTTCCTGCCTCAGCCTCCCGAGTAGCTGGGATTATAGGCGTCTGTTACCATGCCTGGCTAATTTTTTGTATTTTTAGTAGAGACGGGGTTTCACCATGTTGGCCAGGCTGGTCTCGAACTCCTGACTTCAGGTGATCCGCCTGCTTTGGCCTCCCAAAAGTGCTGGGATTACAGGCGTGAGCCACCATGCCCAGCCAGTCTTCCCTCATTCTTATGTGATATTTTAATGACAGTATAACACATATATAGAAAAATACAAATTGTAAGTCAACAGCTACACAAATGATCACAAACAAGACACTCTCATGACACCGTCTGCACCAAATTACAGAATATTCCCACCGACCAAGCTGTCCTTGTGTCCCCTCCCAGGCACTCCCCCAAGGGTAATTATGTTTTGCTCGTTTTTGAACTTTTATGTGTAGGCCATGCTGTATCCATTTTTGTGTCTGGCTTTTGTTCAATACTGTATCTACCAGAGTCACCAGTGTTGTATGTAATAGCAGTTCATTTGCCGTCACTGCTGAGTAGCGTTCTATTTTATGGATGTGCCACAACCTCTTTATCCATTTTACTTTAATGGATATGTGAGTGGTCTCCAGTTTTGACTCTTATATACAGTGCTACCATGAACATGCTAATATATGAGCTTTAGTGAACACACGCATGCTTTTCTGTTGGGCATATATGTAGGAGTGGAGTGGCTGGGTCATGGGGTATATGTGTTTTCAGGTTCCTGCTCCAATTTTTAATGGATCATCTTCAGTTGAAAGGAGACGGAAGTTCAGCAGCAATGATCGCATTGAGGAGTTGGGAATTCTGATCCCCAAGGCTTACGACCTATGGGGGAGGGTAGGGGTCTGGGAGTGGGTGGCATCTGACATCTGACAAGTATTATCTGTCCCTAGCCCCATGCTAGTTGCTAGGGGGGAAGCGATGGGAAGAGAGTCCCTTCTAGGAATTCACCTGAGAAAATAAGATCCTAGTCCAGTTTTGAGATGACTACAGCCAGGACAGGCATCTGGATTGCAGCTTTGTGAGAAAGTTTGAGCTGGAGGGACCAGCTGAGCAGCGTCTGCATTCCCACGCCGCAGAAACTGTGAGCCAATAAATGTGTGTTCTTTTATGTGGTCAACTTGGGGATTAATTTCTTTTTTGTTGTTGTGTTTTTTGAGACAGAGTCTCACTCTGTCCCCTAGGCTGGAGTGCAGCGGCATGATATCGGCTCACTGCAACCTCCGCCTCCCGGGTTCAAGCAATTCTCCTGCCTCAGCCTCCCAAGTAGCTGGGACTACAGGCGCTCGCCACCATACCTGGCTAATATTTTGTATTTTTAGTAGAGACGGGGTTTCACAATGTTGGCCAGAATGGTCTTGGGCTCCCGACCTCGTGATCCACCCGCCTCAGCCTCCCAAAGTGCTGGGATAACAGGAGTGAGCCACCGCGCCTGGCCGCAATTTCTTTCATAGCAATAGACAAGAAATACAGAAGACCGGGTGCGGTGGCTCATGCCTGTAATCCTGGCATTTTGGGAGGCCAAGGCAGGTGGATCACCTGAGGTCAGGGGTTTGAGACCAGCCTGGCCAACATGGCAAAACCCTGTCTTTACCAAAAATACAAAATTAGTCAGGCATGGTGGCGCTTGCCTGTAATCTCAGCTACTCGGGAGGCTGAGGCAGGAAAATCACTTGAACCCAGGAGGAGGTTGCAGTGAGCTAAGATCACGCCACTGCACTCCAGCCTGGGCGACAGGTTGAGACTCCGTCTCAAAAAAAAAAAAAAAAAAAAGAAAAAGAAAAAAGAAAGAAAGAAAGAAAGAAAAAAGAAATATAGAAAAAACGCAAGGCGGAGGAAAGTAGAGCAACCCCTTTAAACAAGTGAAAGAAAACCCCCAGTGAAAATATGTTTCAAAAATGGTGGCAAAATACTTTTCAAGTTATAGAAAAGCTGAAGGAATTTATCACCAGTAGACTTTCAGTACGAAACATGTTAAGGGACATTCTTCAAGCAGAATGAAAATGATATGAAACAGAAATCTGGATCTATACAAAAGAAGGGCACCAGAAATGGTAACTATATTGTAAAATATAATATTTTTTATTTTTATGCAGTCCTCTTTAAAAGATTAGTGACTGATTAAAGCAAAACAAAAGTGTATTATGGGTTTAAATAACGGTTGTAGATTCAAAATATAGTAGCATAAAGCATGGGCAGGAAGAATGAAGATATACTGTTGGAGGCTCTTACACTACACTTGAAGGGGTACAATATCACTTGAAAGCAAACTGTGGTAAGTTAAACATGTAAACTATAAACCATAAAGCAACCACTAAAACAACACAACAGAGTTATCACAAATATATCAACAAAGGAGATAAAATGGAATACTAAAAAATACTCAATTATTCCAAAAGAAGGCAAAAAAAGAAAAAAGGAACAATGAACAGATAGAACAAATAGAAAACAAATAGCAAGATGGCAGATTTAAACTGGTGATACAAACAATTGTATTAAATGTAAATGGCCTAACACATGGATATGAGTTGGATCTGTGTCCTTGACCAAATCTCATACTGAATTGTAATCCTGTCTCACAGGTGGGGCCTAGAAGGAAGTGATTGGCTCTTGGGGGTGAATTTCTCACGAATGGTTTAGCACCATCTCCCTTGGTGCTGTCCTCCAGGTAGACAGTGAGTTCTTGTGAGATGATCACTTAAAAGTGGGTAGCATGGGGCCAGGTGCAGTGGTCACCCCTGTAATCCCAGTACTTTGGAAGGCCTTGGTGGGCAGATCACCTGAGGCCAAGAGTTCGAGACCAGTCTGGTCAACATGGTGAAAACCTGTCTCTACTAAAAATACAAAAATTAGCCAGACATGGTGGTGGGCGCCTGTAAACCAAGCTACTTGGGAGGCTGAGGCAGGAGAATTGCTTGAACCCGGGAGGCGGAGGCTGCAGTGAGCTAAAATTGTGCCACTGTACTCCAGCCTGGGTGACAGAGCAAAACTCTGTCTAAAAAGAAAGAAAAAAGAAAAGAAAATATTCTGAACTGAATAAAAAGAAAAACGTAGTATGTAAAAATTTGCAAGATTTAGTTAAGGTAGTACTGAGAGGGTGTTTTGTTTTGTTTTGAGACTGAGTCTTGCTGTGTAGCCTAGGTTGGAGTGCAGTGGCACAATCTTGGCTCACTGAAAATTCCGCCTCCTGGGTTCAAACGATTCTTCTGCCTCAGCCTCCTGAGTAGCTGAGAGTACAGGTGCCCACCATCACGCCCAGCTAATTTTTGTGTTTTTAGAAGAGACAGGGTTTCACCATGTTGGCCAGGATGGTCTCGATCTCTTGACCTCGTGATCCGCCCGCCACGGCCTCCCAAAGTGCTGGGATTACAGGCGTGAGACACTGCGACCGGCCCAAAATTTCAACGTTTTAAAAATACAAGTTGATGAGCTGGTTATAAAATTCATATGGCAAAGAATCCAAATAACAAAAACAAGTTTGAAAAGGAAAAGAAATTGGAGGACTCACACTATGTGAGTTCAACATTTCTTGTAAAGCTACCACAATCAAGGTAGGGTGTTACTGGTGTCAAGATAGAAATATAGATCAATGGAACCAAAAAGGAATCCAGAAATAAATAGACTTACACATTATACTCAATTGACTTCCAACAGACATGTACAATGCGGTTCAGTGGAACAAATTTCCACTTTTCAACAAATGGTGCTGGAACAGTTCATATACCCACACACAAAACAAAAAGAAAGAAAAGAAACTTCAATCCATATTTTATACTATACACCAAAATTAAGCCGAAATGGATAATAAACCTAAATGTAATATATAACATTATGAAACTTCTAAAAAAAAAAACCACACACACACACACAAAGAAAATCTTTGTGACCTTAGGTTAGAAAAAGATTTCTTAGATCCAAGACGAAAATTAAGAAATTCTGCACTTTGAAAGACACACTACTAAGAAAATAGATAGCCAAGCAACAGACTGGGAGAAAATATATTGCACATCAATTATCTAATAAGGTTTCTTTTTTTTTTTTTTTCCGAGATGCAATGTTGCTCTGTCGCCCAGAGCTGGAGTGCAATGCTGTGATCTCAGCTCACTGTAATGTCCACCCCCCGGGTTCAAGCAATTCTCCTGCCTCAGTCTCCTGAGTAGCTAGGATTACAGGCATGTGCCACCATGCCTAGCTAATTTTGTATTTTTAGTAGAGACAGGGTTTCACCACGTTGGGCAGGCTGGTCTCTAACTCCTGACCTCATGATCTGCCCACCTTGGCCACCAAAAGTGCTGGGATTATAGGCATGAGCCACCGCATCCAGCCATAAAGAACTTTCATCTAGAATACATACAGAACTTTCAAAATCAATAATAGAAAAATAAACCCAATAAAAATGGGAAACAATTTGAACAATAATTTCATCAAAATATATATGTATGGCAAGTAAGAACATGAAATGTTCATCCAGAAGGATGAACATTAATACCACAAGATATCATTATATGCCATTAGAGTGGCCAAAATGAAACAGACTGACCAAATCAAAACCACAGTAATACCAGTTCACACCTGCTGGAATGACTAGAATAAAACAGATGGACCCAAGTACGGGCAAGGATGTGAAGGAGCTGAAAGTGTCCTACACTGCTGTTGGGAATGTAAAATATACAACCAGTTCATAATATAGTTTGGCAGTTTGTTAAAAATGGCTGATGTGGTGGTTCATGCCTGTAATCCCAGCACTTCAGGAGGCCCAAGTGTATGGATTACTTGAAGTCAGGAGTTTGAGACCAGCCTGGCCAACATAGTAAAACTGTCTCTACTAAAAAATTATAACTTAGCCAGGTGTGGTGGTGGCCTCCTGTTGTTCCAGCTATTCAGGAGGCTGAGGCAGGAGAACCGCTTGAACCCGGGAAGGGGAGGTTGCAGTGAGCCAAGATCTCACCACTGCACTCCAGCCTGGGTGACATAGTTAAGCACAGGCTGGGCACAGTGGCTGAGGCCTGTAATCCCAGAATTTTGGGAGGCTGAGGCGGGCATATCATGAGGTCAGGAGATCAAGACCATTCTGGCCAACATGGTGAAACCCCTTCTCTACTGAAAATACAAAAATTAGCCGGGCTTGGTGGCACATGCCTGTAATCCCAGCTACTTGGGAGGCTGAGGCAGGAGAATCACTTGAACCCGGGAGGCAGAGGTTGCAATGAGCCGAGATCACGCCACTGCACTCCAGCCTGGGCAACAGAGTGAGACTCCGTCTCAAAATAAATAAATAAATAAATAAATAAATAAATAAATAAATAAGCATATGACCCACCCATTCCACTCCTAGGTGTTTACCCAAGAGAAATGAAAGCAAATGTTCACAGGAATGCTTGTAAACAAACATTTAAAGTGACTTATTTGTAACAGCCCCCAAACTGGAAACAACTCAAATGTCTACCGCAGGCAAATGCATAGGTTGTGCATTCATAGTAGTACCCATACAATGGGTCCTACTCAGCAGTTAAAAGAGATGAACTATGGGTGCATATGGCATGGATACATTTCTTTTTTCTTTTTTTTGAGACGGAGTCTTGCTCTGTCGCTCAGGCTGGAGTACAGTGGTGCGATCTCGGCTCACTGCAAGCCCCGCCTCCCGGGTTCACGCCATTCTCCTGCCTCATCCTCCCGAGCAGCTGGGACTACAGGCGCCCGCCACCATGCCCGGCTAATTTTTTGTATTTTTAGTAGAGACAGGGTTTCACCGTTTTAGCCAGGATGGTCTCGATCTCCTGACCTCGTGATCTGCTCTCCTCGGCCTCCCAAATTGCTGGGATTACAGGCGTGAGCCACCACGCCTGGCTCACCCGCATGGATAAATTTCAAAATAATTATGCTGAGTAAAAGAAAACTCAGACAAAATGAGTACATACTATATGATTCCATTTACATAACATTGTAGACTATGCCAAATAATCTAGTGATAGAAAGCAGATAAATCATTGCCCGGAAATGGGGGTGAGTATGTGGGAGCTTGGAGGGACAGGAATGACAAAGGGGCCTGAGCAAACCTTAACTGGGAGTATGAACAGTTCATCACCACACACACATGTGTATTCATATTTTGGACAATATCCTTAAAATATAGTCCCCCAAGCTGGGTGCGGTGGCTCACCTGTAATCCCAGGACTTTGGAAGGTTGAGGCAGGCAGATCCCTTGAGTTTAAGAGTTTTGAGACCAGCCTGGGCAACATGGGGAGACCCCATCTCTACTAAAAATACAAACATTAGCTGGGAGTGGTGGCACATGCCTGTAATCCCAGCTATTTGGGAGGCTGAGGCAGGAGAATCTCTTGAACCTGGGAGGTGGAGGTTGCAGTGAGCCAAGATCATGCCACTGCACTCCAGCCTGGACAACAGAATGAGATCCTGTCTCAAAAA
>NW_012117744.1:386892-396263 GCF_000951035.1 Colobus angolensis palliatus | reverse complement strand
TCAGCCTCCCAAGTAGCTGGGACTACAGGCGCATGCCACCACACCCAGCTAAGTTTTGTATTTTTAGTAGAGACAGGGTTTCACTATGTTGGCCAGGCTAGCCTCGAACTCCTGACCTTGTGATCTACCAGCCTCAGCCTCTCAAAGTGCTAGGATTACAGGCATGAGCCACTGTGACTGGTCAACATTATATATATATAACTTTTTTATAGCTTATGTTATGTGCAGTTAGATACCTACCAAAAGAAGTATGAGTGTTAGTTGTGGCTTCGAACCTACCAGATTTCTGTGTAGTTTCTACCTCAGGTTTTGCTCACACTGAAGTCATGTACCTGACTGTTGTGCACAGTGAACATGCTTGGCATAGAAATCAGAAAATGGGGAAAGAGTTTACTTCAGAAGTATGGTCTTCGTAACAGACATTTTCCTTCAAACCTGGTCATCCTACCACTAAGAATTGCAGTGTGTTCTGTTATCCCATGGACCTGGTCTTGTCCATGACAGTTTTGACAAATAAGAGACGTGATGCCATGTGGTTTCCAAGGCTGGGTATAAGAAGCTGCAAAGCACTCACCTGGGTCTCTTAGGACTCTTGTTCTAGGGAAAGCTGGCTGCGTGGAATAACTCACCTAGTCATTTTGTGAGAAAATCTAAACAAGTCCTAGCATGAGCTGTGTGGAAATGTCCAATGCGCCTTGGAGTTGCCATCCATATCAGCCTGGGTGCCAGGCATGTGAGAGAGCAAGTTTTCAGATGACTCTGGCCTCACACATCATCTAACCTAACCACACCCAAATGGGAGATCACATCTGAGAACAGTGGAGCCTGAGCCTGTCTCCAGACTCAGGAGGGATAATAGGTTGTTTGAAGACCCTAGGTTTTGGAGTGGTTTGTGATACAGCAATAGATGATCAGAACAGTAGCAAAAATATATTTAAGGCAAACCTGGCAGGCCTTTGGCTGGGTAACACTTATTTTTACATGGTTTTGCTCTGTTGCCCAGGCTGGAGTGCAGTGGCATGATCTTGGCTTACTTACAGCCTCGACCTCCTGGGCTCAAGTGATCCTCCTGCTGAGTAGCTGGGACTACAGTTGTGCATCACCATAACTTCCACTGTGAACTTTAATGCTTAATTAATATGGGTATCTCCAAGCAAATGAGGAAAGAAAACTTGTATTTATTTTTCTGACATTAAAATGGGTACTATTTTGGCTAAATGTATACTAATTTCATTTTGCTGCTAACTTTACTTTAGAACTAACAAGTTGATATTTAATGTAAATATAATCAACTTCCATTCTGCTACTACCATTTTAAATAACACCAAAGATGCCAGATTTCAATGATTAGGAGATAGCTGGGGGAAAAGGATAAATTATAAGGATCTAAGAAGGCAGGAAAAGTGCATTTATTGCCTAAATACGGTGTCAACAATGCTTTACATTGTGACATTAAGTTATCACAAAGAATACCATACTCTGGCAAAATCAATCATGGCAATGTGCTAGCTCTAGAGAGAAGCAGCCATGTTTCATTTTTATCCTCAAAGGCTAATCAGCTTACAAACATAAAATACCAGCCTAAATCAACATGAAATCTACCACCAGTACTGGAAAAAACCCAAAGAATACTTCTGACTTACGCTCACTGCAACCTCTGCCTCCTGGGTTCAGCAATTCTCCTGCCTCAGCCTCCCAAGTAGTTGGGACTACAAGTGCATGACACCACACCCAGCTAATTTTTGGATTATTTATTTACTTACTTGCTTATTTATTTATTTATTGAGATGGAGTCTCGCTCTGTCACCTAGGCTGGAGTGCAGTGGCACTCTCGAGCAATCTTGGCTCGCTGCAACCTCTGTCTCCTGGGCTTAAGCAATTCTCCTACCTCAGCCTCCTGAGTAGCTGGGATTACAGATGTGTGCCACCAAGCCTGGCTAATTTTTGCATTTTTAGTAGAGACGGAGTTTCACCACATTGGCCAGGCTGGTCTTGAACTCCTGACCTCAGGTAGTCCGCCAGCCTCGGCCTCCCAAAGTGTTGGGATTACAGGCATGAGCCACTGTACCTGGCCAATTTTTGTATTTTTAGTAGAGATAGGGTTTCACCGTGTTGGCCAGGCTGGTCTTGAACTCTTGACCTCAGGTGATCTGCCTGCCTTGGCTTCCCAAAGTGCTGGGATTACAGGCATGTGCCACTGCTCCCAGCCAGTGACATAATCTTTAAATTAATAGGACACAATGGCAAGTGTCAAAGGAAAGTGGAAGAATATCAACAATTATGAAGTACATTTGTCAGAGTTTAAGAGCAGAAAAAAGAAATCTAAGCTGAATTTTTATACAAGTCTTTATTTACAACTTGTTTAACAACTGTACACTTTTTGCAGCCTTGAAAACATTTTTGTACTTGAATGGGAAAATATAGTTTGACCAAATCTTAACTTCATTCTTCATATACATATACATATATTATATGCATACATATAAACACATACATATTGTTAATACCATAACAAGTTGGCAGTCGTAAAATTAAAATGAGTACGTGATATCAAAAGGAAATATAAGATTTCAAAAACACTAAAAATCCATCTTCTGGTGGTTTCCTGGACTTTATGGTTTTGTGATTTTAGTTGAAATTTCTTACTGAGGCTCTTTAACAAGTCATTCACCTCAGAAAAACAGCAAGAAAACCCACCAACCTCAACACATAGCAAATGGTTGGAAAACTCAGTAAACAGGTGGAAAAATGCTTGGACATCATTATGTACAACATTGCTAAATCTGTATTTCATTTTTGAAGTGAGAAGTTCCAAGTCGGATGTGGACATCGTTTTTGGATTATAATGACAAATAATGAAATTGTGAAAATGTAAATTCAATACTCAATCAGAAATAAGAATATACCTAGCAATATCCTTTTTGCAAAGACTAAAATGCAAGGTGGATTACTACAATGTCAAATATGAAACTAACAACAACTCACAGAACAATCAATAGTACTTAAGACATGAATATAAGGCTTCAGAGGTGGGGCTGTACTCAATACAGTTCCAGCTCCAATGTACTAAGGTTTCATCCAGCTCATCTAAAAAGTTTTAAAAATAATACAAGGGGGAAAAAAAGCCTCTTTCTATCCCCAAATTTTTTGATATAATTTATTAAACTAAGGCAAATTATTATTAGATATGTTTAAATTTTACTATTACATAATCAAAAATTGAGTGTTCTAAATGGTGGGCAATTGTCAAAACATGAAAACTGCAAAACAAGATAAACCTAGAAATTATTTTCTAAGTACAAAGCATTCTGAATTACACAGAACCTGTAAACAGCAAAGTTCATGACAGCGATGATATTTTAGTGCATTTGAATTATAAATAACTAAGGCTATTAAAAAATAAAAGATTTGGGCCAGGCTCAGTGGCTCATGCCTGTAATCCAGCACTTCGGGAGGCCAAGGCGGGCAGATCACGAGGTCAAGAGATCGAGATCATCCTGGCCAACAAGGTGAAACACCATCTCTATTAAAAATACAAAAGTTAGCTGGGTGTGGTGGCATGTGCCTGTAGTCCCAGATACTTGGGAGGCTGAGGCAGGAGAACTGCTTGAATCCAGGAGGCGGAGGTTGCAGTGAGGCAAAATCGTGCCACTGCTCCAGCCTGGCGACAGAGCAAGACTCTGTCTCAAAAAAAAAAAATAACAACATAAAATAAATAAAAGATTGCTGTTAAAAATATTAAAAGGCCCTAAATCACTGATTGGCATTTGTGTACAGTCATTTCTTGTATTTAGAGTAAAATGCTATTTATTTCAAACATATTGAAAACGTCCCTTAACTAATATGAATCACTACAGAAACATACTAAAGTAGGTCACCAAGAAGATAATAAACTGAAGTCACACCACTTACTCATTTGTAGTTGAACTACAATAAGAATTTCATCATAACTTGCTTGGAATTTGACACTGCTGGATCAAGTCTGTTGCTTGACTACAAAAGTTTAAAAAGAAAAAGGAAAGCATCAAGCCTTCTTAACAAAATAATTCTAAGCACCAAGCTGACTCAAAAGGATTATGGTTAGTCCCTTATTTCCATTAAAAACTTTAGACATGTTACTATAGATCCATCTAGTTATGTTAAGCACTTTAGTAACAGGCCTAGTAAATTAATACATATTTTTAAATGTTTTCATTAGCTAAGTCACTGGACTAGTAAATGCCTCATACATAAAACTTAATTTAATTCATAATATAAGTTAATAAGAGGAGGAAGTTATGAAGATAAAAAAATTGCATCTTGATGTACCTTTGAGGTGGACTTTCAGGAGAAATGTTTAAGGGACAGAAACAAAAAAAAACTATTGGCAATGTTCATTAGCTCTATATATATTTAAAAGGAAGGATATCATGAAATGTATCAATCTTTATTTGAAATAAGCATTCATATCAATTTGCTTGATAAATGTTAACTATATAACATCAATTTATATTGTATATTTTTTAGAGACAGGGGTCTTGCTTTGCCACCCAGGCTGGAGTGCAGTGGTGTGATCAGACCTCACTGCAGCCTGAACCTCCTGGGCTTAAGCAATCCTCCTGCCTCAACCTCTGGAGTAGCTGGGACTACAGGCATGAGCTACCATGCCCAGCTAATATCAATTTAAAAAGAGTACATAAAAAGGGAAAAAACACTGAAGATATTAAGAAATGATTTATAAAATGGTTTTATCAGTTGAAAAATAAAGTATTGAGAATCTGTTCTTAGAAAAATATACACTGAAGACTAGCTTAAAGGAATGGGGTTTTGATTTTTCCCAAGGTCTTTAAAAAGGATTGGTATTAATTTTTATAAGAGAAAAACTTTCTCTAAGTATGGTGGTAAAATCTCAGAGTTGTCATAAGTTACTTCACTGCCTTTATTTTGTCCTTATTTTCTCTCTGGGCATTAAAAGTACTGTTGAACAGCATTTTTGGCAATACTGGAAATGTTCTATACCTGTACTGTCTGACAGGTGACCACTATCCACCTGTGACTTTGGAACACTTGAAATGTGGCTAGGCCACTAAGAAACTATAGTTTTAATTTTACTTAATTTTAACTGCCACATGTGGCTACTGAATTACCTATAATCTACTCTTGTCTAGGTTAACAAGAAGACAATGGAAGTTAAGATACTTAGAGACTTAATCATTCAACAATTAATTAGTGGAAGATATTCAGAACACTGTATTTTGTCCTTATGTGTTATGTTTCACTTTTAACTTTTTAATTTGGGAGAGAAAAAAAGCAGTCCTTTCCCTCAAAGGCCAGGGTCTAGACTTCTCTATTCCAGCTTTGCTCTCTTCTAATGAGCTTCTTATGCAAAGCACGTCAGTAAAACAGGGGATAAGGTAGAAGAGAAACGTTTCGTACTATAAAAGCACGTCTCTCATCTACAAACAGAACAAAACAAATGATAGAATGTTCTTATGAGCAAATCTCTCTATTCTTTGGCAGTAATTGTGTCCATATTTATGTAATGTAATAAACAAATATTTCAGTATTTTTGAACTATGATTTGAATATTAATATACTCAAGTTACAAATGGAGAAGTCCTGGCTCCTAAAGAAAGTCTCTAGGTAGAACAAGCTGAAAACTTTGCTATATATGAATGTAAGAAAATGGCCAAGTTCACTGGGCATGGTGGCTCAGGCCCATAATCCCAGCACTTTGGATGGCTGAGGTGGGTGGATTACCTGAGGTCAGGAGTTCAAAACCAGCCTAGCCAATATCGCGAAACTCTGTCTCTACTAAAAATACAAAAATTAGTTGGGCATGGTGGTGGGCACCTGTAATCCTAGCTACTCAGGAGGCTGAGGTGGGAGAATTACTTGAACCCAGGAGATGGAGGCTGCAGTGAGCCGAGATTGTGCCATTGCACTCCAGCCTGGGCAACAGAGTGAGACTCCAACTCAAAAGAAAAAAGAAAGAAAAAAGAAAACAGCCAAGTTCATAAAACCTATCTGTTACAGGGGAACTCAGAATGCTTTTGCAGCCTGCCATCTTTAGTGCCTGCCTTTCCAGTCACCTCTTCTCCATCATTTTCCTGATCCTCCAACTTGACAGCTCCTGGAACTCGGCTTTCCTGTCTTTAGGTACATGCAGTGACGGAGGCACTGCTGAAGTTAGGGGCAATCTGCAGGTTTGTATTTCAGGAGGCAGGCAAACCAAAGGTAAGAACATCTTCTGACTAACTGTAAGATGGGATAATTTTTATGAATACAACTTCAGAAACCATCAATTTTCAAGGGTGTTTCCATTTGAAAGGATCTGGCTTCTAAGTATTACATTATAAAAGAATCTTCTTAAGGAGACATGTAAAAAGTAACTCATGTCCAGTAGCTCCAACCCAGCTTCCAACAGATTTCTAGACTTAGACCTTTAGATTAGTGCTGACTCTAAGATAATCGAAAATGCCAGAAAGGTAGAGGGGAGGAGGGAAAATAATGATCTAATATTAGTAAAGTGCTACAAATTTTGCAGTAAAATATACTACATAAATGACTAGAAGTAACAGTAAATAATATTAAGGTACTAAATAAAGACTATATATTAAGACACTAAATAAAATAAACACACTATAGAATGTACATGGAGTAATCACTACCCATGGGTTGACAAATACATCAGAATAAACACAAGTCCTTTTTATTAATTTTACAACATAACTGCTAAAGTAATTATTTTCCTTCATCAAGTTAGTTACCACTCAAGTGATAATGCCTACCTGGAAGTCTCCCATGTTAAAGCCTCAACATGCTTTGGTAGTTTTCTTTTTCTCATGTAGGAGTTGCTTTTCTCATGATACCTAAATCCTCCTCTAAGCTCTAAGTAGATATAATTCAGATTTGATAGTCCCATGGGCCCAAACTTTGAGGCCGTGAACACCTGTGATTTCACCTTTATCAGGTACGTAATGGCACAATGTTGAATATACTTTAAAAATGTCTACTTTTGCCTTCTTTTAAAACAAAACTGTGTGGGGCTACTGTGTGTAAATAAGAGGGACATAAAATTGAGCCTATGGCTTGCAAACTAGATAAGGCAGATCTAGATAACACCAAGTTGCTCACATCTTCAGTCACCACAGATTTCTTCGCATCTCATCAAATCACACTATCCTTAGCGACCTAAAATCACTTTCTGAGCTTTAGTAATAGCCAAACAGTCTCAAAATGAAAATAAGTGTTTTTCCCTTTACTAATAAACATATACAATTATATTATGTGCCTAGTTAATACTCAATGAAGGCAAGGACCATTAGAAAATAAATTAGACATCTGTTTACTCTTTTACTGTATAATCATGTAATACAGAGGATTTTAGGCAAACTATTGCTTTGGGAACATCTGTTTAGATAATGCAAGTTTTCATTACATTAGGACTTCTCTCTGCCTGCATATTTGTTTATAATTAAGCTATTTCTTATCCCAATGATCCACTCCACTTTCTAGGAATGAATTTGCCTTAATAGCCTTCCATTACGTTCTTAGGTTTCTATTGTCATGCAAACACACACAGCATGCAAACCAAGTCTTACAGAGTATTACTGGAAATTATAAGAAAACAGAAAACTTCTGAAGAGACATCAAGTAATTCCTGATCTATATCTATATATTTATCTATCATAGGAAAACATTTATAACCACAATCACCAAAACTCATATACTTTCCATAATTAGGTTCAGGTCTCTTGTTTCTCAAATGAACGTCCCTTTCTCTATCATTTCAGTGCAATGTGGAGAATCCAAGGATGCTCATGTTTTAAGTCAACATTAATTAAATATAAACAAGTTTCTATATTCATAAATATAATACATGTGAATTGGTTTAATAAAAGGCTATTTAAAAAATAGAATCATCTACACATACTTCCCCAGATAATCATCAGTGATTTAAAAGAGATGGATGCCACGCCATTTGTGCTGCCTCTTGTTTTCTAGAAAGGAAGCTAAATATTAATACTTTGGTAATTTGAGGGATTGGGTGGAAATTAGCTCTGTTAGCGGTGTATTATGTTTTTTAGGCTTCTGGGAACTGAACAGCATTTGCTGCAACACTTTAGACCACTTTGTGCTAAAACTGGACAATAAAACATTTTCAGCAAAAGGAACATACACCAATTATTATTTAAATATTCTTTATAGATAGAAAGTAAAAATTAGATGACAGATCCACTGAGAATAGCCTTCCTCATAGAAAAAACTTCATGATATAAAACATTCAAATCATTATTATAGCTATCAAGAATAAGCCCTGAAACCTCTTTCTAAATGTAACGAAACTAGGTTGGATAATTACCAAAAGAAACTGCCATTCTGACAGAATTATAGGAAGAGAGATTATCCTTATTGAATGGAAAATCCTTCTAATTTATAAAAATGAAAAAATAGAAAAATGATAAAATAATTTTCAAAGATTCTGACATCCCATTTTATTTTGCTCAGAATAGTCTTTCATCCTACTGTATGGTATCACACAGGCTTCACTGTTAAGAAGTACAATGCTACATCAGTTTGATGGCTACTGCTAGGCAAAGAATCCCTTCATAATATAAGAATAAAAACTCAAAATATTCTTCTACAGTTTCATGAATAGACAACAAAAAGCACTTTGTCTTCATGTTGTTATTTTGCCCTCAGCAAAAAGCAAGATACCAAGCACTTTCCTCTCACTTTAGAAACAGAGATGTTCTTATCCACATGGCTGTAAACTAGCTGGGTTTCCACTAGCTGTGGGTTGTGGATGCTTTTTCAGATAAATCACACACGATTCAACTGGGGATAACTGGAGTTATCCTGGAGTCAGACATTTGGATAATAGAAGACTAAATGCAAAGTTAAGATAATTTTTTAAAGTAATTTAGATTTTTGTTTCAAGATGATTATTGTATTGGGATAAAGACTTCCAAGTTTTTAACATGCTATTATCATTAAAACAACAGGTGAATTTTTGTGAGGGAACAGGAGAGGTTGAAAAATATTTCAAACGATTACTTAGCTAACAAGAATAAACCAAACTGCTACTTTTGAAAAGGAGATAGGAGGCTGGCGTAGTAACTCATGCCTGTAATCCCAGCACTTTGGGAGGCCAAGATGGGCGGATCACTTGAGATCAGGAGTTGGAGACCAGCCTGGCCAACATGGTGAAACCCCATCTCTTTGTATTTTGTAAAAATACAAAAATTAGCTAGGCGTGGTGGCAGATGCCTGTAATCCCAGCTATAAGGGAGTATGAGGCCGGAGAATCGCTTGAACCTGGGAAGCAGAGGTTGCAATGAGCCAGGATTGTACCACTGCACTCCAGTCTGGGGGAGGGGAGGGAAGGG
>NW_012117744.1:384937-386720 GCF_000951035.1 Colobus angolensis palliatus | reverse complement strand
AAGGAAGAAAGGAAGGAAGGAAACAAAAGAAATGAGAAAAGAAAAGAAATAAGGAAGGAAGGAAGGAAGGAAGGGAGGGAGGGAGAGACAGCAAAATGGCTCATCAATAAAATATGTATTTTCTTCAATCTAGCTCATTTTTCACTTAACAATCACTCACTACTGATCTATTTGCCCAGCATGGATTTTCATTCTTCTGTGAGAACTACTGGAATATACAGGTTGATGTTTCTTTTTTCTTTTTTTTTTTTGAGTCTCACTCTGTGGCCCAGGCTGGAGTGCAGTGGCACAATCTCGGCTTACTGCAACCTCCACCTCCTGGGTTCACGTGATTCTTTTCCCTCAGCCCCTCAAGTAGCTGGGATCACAGGTGCCTGCCACCATGCCTGGCTAATACTGCCACCATGCCTGGCTAATACTTTTAGTAGAGATGGGGTTTCACCATGTTAGCCAGGCTTGTCTTGAACTCCTGACCTCAGGTGATCCGCCCGCCTTGGCCTCCTAAAGTGCTGGGATGATAGGTGTGAGCCACCGCAACTAGCCACAGGCTGATGTTTCTGACTGGATCACATTTAGCTTAATTTTGTACAGTTGAGCTTTTATTATATTAACAATAAAACCTCAACAAAATTACAGACAGCAAGTTCATCCTTATTATAGTCTAATAATCTAATTAAAACATTATATCAGGTTAAGGATGTCTAATAGAAATGTCAATCTTGGTAAATTTTGGAACACAGCGTCTTTAGGGACTTCTTTTTCTGCATCACTAACAAATAGACAAATGGTAAAAGATATAACAGAGTTTTTCAAAGTTTGTTAAAAATATGTACAATTGTATACTTGATTCTCTTTTCAGATATTATACACTACTATATTTTCTGGATTACAAACTTTAAAAATACACACTGTGGAACATAAATGCTAGGTTTTAATATTCTTTAGTTCTTTACTTTGTATTTTCTCACCCTGGTTACAAGGAAAACAGAAAATGATCTTCCTGTTTATAAGACTTTAGACACTGTGGTGATAGCGTGCTGCAACCCAACACAGCAACCCTGCACTTGCTCCATGCTGGTGCCTGGACAAGCTCCACTGAACAAGCCCAATGTGGCCCCAGGAAGGTGCTGTATGCGGGAGTTTGTAAAAATACAGCACAGCATCACTCATGATGAGGCAAAGTTCCTAGTGTCTTTAAAAAATTTCCAGAGAGACGATACAATATCACGAATCTCCTGAGGAATCATTAATCATTACTAGAGAAACAGAAATGTCATAAACCCTGTCCAAAGCTGGACACCGGACATGGAGTTGCCACCATTACAGTTAAATTTTATTCTTGGCTTTCTCATACCTAAAGTATATTCAGAAGCTATTTTTTTTTTTAACAAAAGCCTGTTTTGTTTTTAAACATCATAAAATGTTTAGAAATATAATTTCTCCTATGTAATGAAACTAATATACTAAATTTTATAGGTACAGTAAAGGAGAATGAAAATTATAAATGTAGGCCGGGCGGCCGGGTGTGGTGGCTCACGCTTGTAATCCCAGCACTTTGGGAGGCTGAGGCAGGTGGATCACGAGGTCAGGAGATCGAGATCATCCTGGCTAACATGGTGAAACCCCGTCTCTACTAAAAATACAAAAATTAGTTGGGCATGGTGGTGGGCACCTGTAATCCTAGCTACTCAGGAGGCTGAGGTGGGAGAATTACTTGAACCCAGGAGATGGAGGCTGCAGTGAGCCGAGATTGTGCCATTGCACTCCAGCCTGGGCAACAGAG
>NW_012117744.1:374657-384887 GCF_000951035.1 Colobus angolensis palliatus | reverse complement strand
AAAAAAAAAAAAAAAAGATAAGAAAATTATAAACGTTAACATCAAAATAATAGCATACAACAGATGCTGAAGAAAAGTCAGACATACGACTGGGCGCGGTGGCTCGTGCCTGTAATCTCAGCACTTTGGGAGGCCAAGGTGGGTAGATCACGAGGTCAGGAGTTTGAGACTGGCCTGGCCAACATGGTGAAACACCATCTTTACTAAATTACAAAAATTAGCCGGGCATGGTGGTGGGCACCTGTAATCCCAGCTACTCTGGAGACTAAGGCAGGAGAATTGCTTGAACCCGGGAGGCAGAGGCTGCAGTGAGCCGAGATCGCGCCATGGCACTACAGCCTGGTTGAGGAGCAAGGCTCCGTTTCGGGGGATCGGGGGGGAATTCAGAAGTAAAACTCCCCTCTAAAGACCTGGCGCCTTTCCAACCCAGTTAGAGAAAAAATATCTGGGTAGGTGGATGGGTAGGAGGTTAGGACTGGGCCTGTAAATAGAAAATGAAAATGAAAACCTCTCATCTCACAGAACAAAATTCATTCAGTGAGTAGTTCACAGACTTTTTTTTTTTTTTTCTTGAGACAGAGTTTCGCTCTTGTCACCAGGCTGGGGTGCAATGGCGCCATCTCGTTTCACTGCAACCTCCGCCTCCCAGGTTCAAGCAATTCTCCTGTCTCACCCTCCCAAGTAGCTGGGACTACAGGCACACAGCACACCTGGCTAATTTTTTGTATTTTTAGTAGAGACAGAGTTTCACCATGTTGGACAGGCTGGTCTGGAAATCCTGACCTCAGGTGATGCGCCCGTCTCGGCCTCCCAAAGTGCTGGGATTATAGGCATGTAATCATGTTTTACATGCACTTGGCTCTTGTTTTCATCCATCATATTCTGCAGGTACAATTTTCCCAAAATTTTAACTTACCAAGGTTAGTGCTCACATCCCAATTTGCTTTACTGATTGACTGATTGATTGAGACCAAGTCTCATTCTGTCGCCCAGGCTGGAGTGCAGTGGTGCGATCTCAGCTCACTGCAGTCTCTGGCTCCCGTGTTCAAGTGACTCTCCTGCCTCAGCTCTCAAGTAGCTGGGATTACAGGCACGTGCCACCACGCCCAGCTAATTTTTGTACTTTAGTAGAGAAGGGGTTTCACCATGTTGGACAGGCTGGTCTCAAACTCTTGACCTCAAGTGATCCACTCCCGCCTAGGTCTCCCAAATAGTGGGATTACAGGCTTGAGGCACCATGTCTGGTCCCAATTTGCCTTAAAAATAGTTGGATCCTCAGGCTATTTGTGAAATACGGGTAGGGGTAAGAACAGTCTGAAAGTTTTTAATCTTTTACTTTGGAAACTTTCCAGTTGATCAGGTCTGCGTAGCCTCCTGAAGCCCTACAGCAGTTCTACTCATGGCTACCTCCATTTATCCCAAACTCTTGCTGCTTTGTGGTCTCGTTAGGCAGAAGCATTCATGCTGTGCTCAGACTTCTGTACTTAACGTAAAAAATTAGCACAATGTATGGCTCCACTTCTGTGTATACTGTAAAATCTTTCTTCAACTACGGCTTCTGAGGACAAACAAATACTACTGATTTTTGGGTCATCTTTCTTATTAAAAAGTAAGAAAGAATTTAAAAAATCAAACACTTGAATATAGTTTCTGAAAATTCTTAATTACATTTAACTTGATTTGAGGTTACTTACTTGTATTTAACATAAAGAACTAAATGAAACCTGAACTTCCAAATAGCAAGTACATGAGAAAACATCCTCCTATATTAAGTAACCTACCTAAAAATAAACAAAAAATACCATAACCTAATTTCAGAAATTTTTTGCTTTAAAAAAATGGGCTATGTTGCAAGAAAAAAGACTTAAATATAATTTTGGACCAAATACATAAGTCAATATGGAAAGTTAGAAGGCATTTCATTTTTAAATGAATGATATTTTGCACTTACATAGCACCTTATATATACAAAGTGCTTTACAATGATTACTTGACAGCCCATTCATCGATGTAAAGAAATGTGGTTTACAATCTGTTAACAAATGTAAGCACTTTGAGGCAACCAAATACCCAAGAAAATCTATTTAGTAACAAATTCCTGGACTAGCAGATAGATGTGAGAAAAAACGTAAAGACATCTGTCATAATATAACATACAAGAAGTTACTAATGTTAATGACTGATATTAAGATGTCAAGTGTTAGGAATTATTAAAAAATGGAAGGGTTTATATTAAAGAATAAGTAAAACAAATGGGGCATAAGTCAACAAACAGCCCAAAAATAAGACTACCAATAACTTGTACATATATGAAAGAAAACTCTTTTAGAGGTGGAGAGCAACTGAAGGTATGTTAACCACATTGCTAGAAAATGATCCTCAGTTACTAAGATATTCCAAAACAACAAGAAATTAATGCAGTGCCTGATTTTTTTTCTTTTGTAATTTATCCCAAAACAACCTCATCAATACATTCACACTTCTGCCAGCAAACAAGATAGCAGGAAATAATGAAATTTGGTGTATTTATGATTTAAAAATAGTCTCCAAATCTTTGGACAAATTTAATGTCCTATAAAACAATGTGAAAACTCGTTTTTTCCTCAAATAATTCTACCAGGTGCCTTAGGGAAGATGTGATTAGCACCTCTGTCAATGTATTTACGTCTTTGCAAAAAGAATACTTGTCAACCATTTTGTATAGTAAATATGCAAGTTATTTGAACTGTACTTGGAAAACAATTGAAAACACAGATTAATACATCATAAAAAGATTAATTCCCTTTAAACAAAGACATTCTTATAAAGCATGGTAACACACAGGCACAATAAAGAATATAAATTGTATTATCAATTATTGGCAGAAAATCTAATTTATTACAAATCCTACACCTTTGAGGAAGAGGACATTTTCATACAAAGAAAAGTATTACACTATTATACAACATTTTTAATTGAACATGTACAAATTTTTGGCACATTAAAAAGAACTGAAAGGACTACAAAATAAAAACCAAAGAAACTAAAACAAAGATACGGGAGAGAGAAAAAGTCCTCAAAATGAGAAACACTAAGTATTGACACAGAAGAGAAGCAAAAAGTAAGCTGGCTGAGTTTCCTGAAATGTTGTTGTGTGTAACAGAAGTATGCTGTGGGTGCAGGTGTCTGTGTTTGAGCGGCAGGACTTCTCTACCTTGCTGTGGCCGGCTGCACGTGGCCTGGGTATGATCTTCTGCTGCTGGTCGCTTGCCTCTGCCTCGCCAGAAACGACTGCCCTGAGCCTGTGCTTGCCAGTCTATCTTCAGCTGCCTTTTTATGCAGAGTCATTCCCTGCAACATTAAAACAAAAAAAGGAATAAATGAAAAAATAGTGGAACATACTTTCACAAAAGAAAATTTCATCATGCAGAATTTGTTACACTGTATCATAAAACACAATTAGGAATGTTAATACTACTCACTATAGATTAAAATCTCATAGAGGCATTTTAGTTCCCCACAGTAGGCACAAATTTTCTTTTGGAAAAATTCAGGCTTAATTGTCTGATTTTACAATAAACAATACAGCAGATGATAGAGACAGACATTACCCACACTCAATCATACTTCCTTTCAAATTAAATGTAGAAAGTGATTTTTTTCCAAGGAAAAGAGCATGATTGGTAGCAGTTGATTCACTCCGGTGGTGGATTCACAGGGTTTATTTAGAATGAAAAACACAAATGCTTGTGTTGTTTCTTAAGGTGGAAAGCCACACTAGGTACTGTACATACCACCATGCTGTTTTTCTTCACTTCACGGCAGACTTGTATTCTCAAACAAATTAAGAAAACTTCTTTACAGTCCACAACAGAGGGCCCAAACGAGAGAAGGGGGTCTTTCTTGAAGACAGGAGAAGGATCGCCTACTAGCTTAGAAGGGAGAGGAGGCAACTGCTGGACCTAGAGCACTTTAACAGGAGGGAGGAAACCTCCAGGGCACTCCCTGACTGCGGAGGAATGACAAGAATATGATAATAACACTACTTACTAAAGGCAGAAGTCTATGAGTAGATCAGGAAAAAAGCAGTTTTTTGGTACTCATTTAATAAGACAACGAAGAATCCTAGCCAGAGAAACATTAAGAACTGAGAGATGGCCAGGGTAGTGGCTCATGCCTGTAACCCCAGCACTTTGGGAGGCTAAGCTGGGAAGATCACTTGAGGCTAGAAGCTCAAGACCAGCCTTAGCAAAATAGCGAGAAACCCCCTCTCTAAAATAATAAAAAAAAAATTAGCTGGGCATGATGGCATGCCCATAGTCCCAACTACTTGGAAGGCTGAGGTGGGAGGATTGCTTGAGCCCAGGAGGTTGAGGCTGCAGTGCGCTGTGATTACACCACCGTACTGCAGCATGGGAACAGTGCAAGACTTTGGCTCAAAAACGGTAACAACCAACAAAATGAAAGAACTGAGAGCTGTTGTTTAATCTCAGTAATGACTGAATGCAAGTAAACTGCTGGGCATAAGTAGAAGCTGGCAGCAAGGAAGAAAAAAGCAATCACGAGGCAAAAGGAGAGCCAGGTGGAAAAGCCAAACTACGGGATGCAATGAAGGATGTGCAAAAGACAGAAGGCTGGAAGATAACATCACTAGCTAGTTTCTAGGGAAAACACAGGTCATGGCTTTGCATTATTTTATCTTTTTTCACTTTTTTTTTAGACGGAGTCTTGCCATGTTGCCCAGGCTGGTCTCGAACTCCTGGGTTCAAAGATCCTCCCACCTTGGCGACTCAAAGTACTGGAATTGCAGGCGTGAGCCCATGCGCCCAACCTCAGCTTTGCATTTTTAATACAATTTCAGTCTATCCTATCAATCCAAATACATAATCTTTTCCAAATAAGAAAAATCTAAAACATGTTTTTAAACTCGAAATCAGAGCACTTAAAGTTTTGAATAAAATTGACAAATATTTATTGGTAATCTTTAACTTATACATTTGGCTGCATATATTAAAATTTATATTTTATTTAAATATTCTAATTTTTCCACTTTCACATTTCAAGCAATTTATCCAAATTCTTCACACAGGTTAAAGACCTCCATCTACTGCAAGGGCATTCCCTGAGCTACTTAATACCTCTTCCCTGCACTCATCATTTCCATTTCCATTTAAAGTTATCTGAGATGCAGAACTTTCTGAATGTAAGCATGATGGTTTACTTATCTGAACATAACTTCTGGAGTCTATTTGGATTTATTCCTTCACTCTCTAAGTTAAAAATTAAGACTATTCTGGCCGGGTGCGGTGGCTCACGCCTGTAATCCCAGCACTTTGGGACGCTGAGGAGGGTGGATCATGAAGTCAGGAGATCGAGACCATCCTGGCTAACACGGTGAAATCCCGTTTCTACTAAACAAAATACCAAAAATTAGCTAGGTGTGGTGGCGGGCGTCTGTAGTCCCAGGTACTCTGGAGGCTGAGGCAAGAGAATGGCGTGAACCCGGGAAGCGAAGCTTATAGTGAGCCGAGATCATGCCACTGCACTTTAGCCTGGGTGACAGAGCAGGACTCCGTTCAAAAACAAAAAAAAATTAGGACTATTCTTTAGTATCACTACACAGAATAAATCAATTTGGTTCCATAAGAAACACAGTATGTGAAGCCATAAAAATCAATCCAGAATATGAAATTACTGGGCTCGGCGGGGTGGCTCATGCCTGTAATTCAGCACTTTTGGGAGGTTGAGGCAGGTGAATCAGAAGGTCAGGAATTCAAGAACAGCCTGGCCAAGATGGTGAAACCCTGTCTGTACTAAAAATACAAAAATTAGCTGGGCATGGTGGCGGTCACCTGTAATCCCAGCTACTCGGGAGGCTAAGGCAGAGACTTGCTTGAACACAGGAGGCAGAGGTTGCAGTGAGCCAAGATTGCACCACTGCACTCCAGTCTGGGCGACAAAGTGAGACCCCGTCTCAAAAAATAATAATAGTAATATGAAATTATTAATAAGGCCTGAAATGCAAAGCTCCTAGATTGCTAACACTAAGGTTCCAGGAGGACAGGGAAGAGACAGAATAGTTTAAAAGTCAGGACTAATTCCCAGAGAATTTCCTTAAATATATAGTTTTACTTCTACTATTTTTTGAATTTTAATTTTCAAGAAATCTGTATTTGTTTGTTTGTTTTCTGAGACGGAGTCTCACTCTGTCGTCAAGGCGGAGGGCAGTGGTATGATCTTGGTTCACTGCAACCGCCGCCTCCCGGATTCTCCTGCCTCAGCCTCTGGAGTAGCTGGGATTACACGCACCCACCACCACACCCTGCTAATTTCTGTATTTTTAGTAGAGATGGGGTTTCACCATGTTGGCCAGGCTCGTCTCCAACTCCTGACCTCAGGTGACCCGCCCACCTTGGCCTCCCAAAGTGCTGGGATTACAGGTATAAGCCACCGTGCATGACCTATATTTGTCAATAATAGTATTCTAACTCTGATATGATTTCCTCTTTGGTTTTTAAATTGCAATAAAATCTTTGATATGCAGTTTTTGTTTTTTAGTTTTTGTTTTTTTTGAGACAGGGTCTCAGTCTGTTACCCAGGCTGGAGTAAAGTGGTGCAATCCCAACTTCCGCCTCCTGGTTTAAGCAATTCTCGTGCCTCAGCCTCCTGAGTAGCTGGGACTAGAGGTGCGTGCCACCATGCCTGGTTAATCTTTTTATTTTTAGTACAGACGGGGTTTGACCATGTTGTGGCCAGGTTGGTCTCAAATTCCTGACCTCAGGCAATCTGCCTGCCTCAGACTCCCAAAGTGTCAGGATTACAGGCATTAGCCACTGCACCCAGTCATAGATATGCAGTTTTGACCAAGGCAAATACAGATGTGAAAATATATAATGAAATTTATGAATTTTTGACAAAGATCAAATCACAGTGTTCAGAGGCCAGGGACACTAACCTTTAAGAGGCAGTATCAATTATAACTGTAAAACAAAAACAATGGTACTGTGCCAGTAACAGACCTACAGGGTCACAGGGGGATGTTAAAAGGAATCTGGGGAGGGGGGAACTGGGCGCAGTGGCTCACGCCTGTAATCCCAGCATTTTGAGAGGCCAAGGCAGGTGGATCACAAGGTCAGGAGTTAGAGACCAGCCTGGCCAACATGGTGAAACCCCGTCTCTACGAAAAATACAAAAATTATTCATGCGTGGTGGCAGGCATCTGTAGTCCCAGCTACTTGGGAGGCTGAGGCAGAAGAATCGCTTGAACTCGGGAGGTGGAGGTTGCAGTGAGCTGAGATCACACCACTGCACTCCAGCCTAGGGTACAGAGTGAGACTCTCTCAAAAATAAATAAATAAATAAATAAATAAATAAATAAATGGAATCTGGTCCCATTTCTTGTGTCAGACAACTTTTTTTAAAAAAATGAGACAGAGTCTTGCTGTGTTACCCAGGCTGGAGTGCAATGGCACAATCTTGGCTCATAGCAACCTCTGCTTCCCAAGTTCAAGCGATTCTCCTCCCTCAGCCTCCCAAGTAGCTGGGATTATAGGTATGTGCCACCATGCCCAGCTAATTTTTGTATTTTTAGTAGAGATGGGGTTTCACCACGTTGTCCAGGCTGGTCTCAAACTTTTGACCTCATGATCCGCCCGCCTGGCATCCCAAAATGCTGGGATTACAGGAGTAAGCCATCACACCCAGCCAACTAACATTTTTTAAAGGCAGAAGTGGTCTTACTGGGAAGAACAAAAACCAAAAGGAAGACAGAAAGTCTTGGAAAAATACTGAAAGAAGTGCAGCACTCTTTAAAATCCATAAGTATTCATATCCCAACCAGGATGCTCATGAGCATTAGTTTTTGTGTTGGGATATTCAATTTCAAAATCTGCAGTGGTTCAGGGTCTGACAATGTGAACACTTTCCAAACCCCATGAGATAAACTACCCTCAATCAAATACCATCCTGCAAAGACACTGAAATAATCCCACAAAACAAAAACTATTGCATCTGTGTTTAGATAGTATTAATGTCCCTTCCCTTACAATAAAGTCTCTGAGGGACAGAAATTAGACTGACATTTATCTTTCTATCCTCTAGAAATAATGTTTTCAAAATGCTCTAACCCTGTTTACAGTGGTTCTCATATTTGCTTTTCAGTTCAGAAATAGCATTAAGATTCTGTTAGTGTATATTAGGATAGTAATTACTTTCAGATTCATTTGGTAGAGTGACTTCTACAGTAAAGGGAATATAATAAGTATTACATATTCATTGAACTTTTCATTATGCTCCAAAGTACTATTTTCTTACCATATTGTACCAGGCACTAACAATATATTTCTCTTCCATCTCTCTTTGACTCTTTGTCTTCTCATATTCTTTCTAAAAAAAAGCACATGTAAATATGTAAAGA
Organism: Colobus angolensis palliatus; assembly: GCF_000951035.1. Classification (NCBI taxonomy): domain Eukaryota; kingdom Metazoa; phylum Chordata; class Mammalia; order Primates; family Cercopithecidae; genus Colobus; species Colobus angolensis. The sequence goes on along the minus strand of NW_012117744.1, from coordinate 376,492 downwards.
TATAAAACAACTCGATGTAAATAAAATACTTAAGTTAATTGTTAAAACCCAGGGACACAATTGTAAAATATAACAAGGCTCCCAGAACATTAAAATCAAAACACAATTATTTTATTGTACAGTAGAGTAAACTACCTCTAATGAGTGGAACAGTCGGTCTCGTTCCTGGAGCTGATTTTTAAGAGCTTGTATCTCTGGTGCTGCTCCTTGATTCTGTTTAGGATCTAAAGTACGAATAACCTGTAAAAAATAATAAAAGAAAAATTCAAAAAGTCTCAAACTTAAAGAATGTAACATTTAAGAAAAGAATGACTATTTTTTTTAAAATAAAAGGATAAACTTATGAAAAATCAAAGGTTATCTTACAAGGGTATTTTAAAAAGTAAATGCGGCCTGGAGTGGTGGCTCATGCCTGTAATGACAGCACTTTGGGAGGCTGAGGCAGGTGGATCACTTTAGCTCAGGAGTTTGAGACCAGCCCAGGCAACACAGTGAGAACCGTCTCTATAAAAAGTGTTTAAAAATTAGCTGGGTGTGGTGTTGCACCCCTATAGTCCCAGCTACTCAGGAGGCTGAGGCAGGAGGATAACTTGAGCCTGGGAGGTTGAGGCTGCAGTGAGCTGAGATCAGGTTACTGCGCTCCGGCCCGGGCAACAGAGCAAGAATCTGTCTAAAAAAAATAAAAAGTAAATGTATAAAATAGTATTAATTGTTGTAACTTAAAGTAAAAATTTTTTATGGGTACATAATATTTGTGCAAACATAAAACTTTTTACTTATATAAAGAACCAATTATAAGAATTCTGGCTTAAAATTAATAAATGCAGTCATGTACCACATAATGATGTTTCAGTCAGTGATGAATCACATATATTGGTCCCATAACATTATAAAGGAGCTGAAAAAGTCCTATCACAAAAATAACTTACCATTGTGTAAGTATTTCCTTATACTATTCAGTACAGAAGCAATATTCCATACCATATAGCCTAGTTGTGTACTAAGCTATAGCATACAGGTTTGCATAAGTACACTCTACAATGTTAGCACAATGACAAAATCGCCTAAGGATGCATTTCTCAGAATGTGTCCCTGTTGTTAAATGATGTGTGTCTGTAAAGCAGACACTACTGACAGTGGTCTACTCTTTTCCTTTCCTCTGATCTGGTCTGCTAGCCTTCTGCCTCTAATCAGATATGTACTTTGGGGAGAGGGTCCTGACTGGTGTGTAAGCCTATCACTGTGGCCCCATTTCTTTCTCTGCCAGCAATCCTGTTTGGGCATGGACATTGGATGTGATTCTGGCTGGCCAACTAGAGGACTGCTGGGAAAGGTCTTTTTACTTCTCCACCCAATATTTTCATTTAGTTTTACTTTATTTTTAAAGACAGGGCCTTGCTCTGTCACCCAGGCCAGAGTGCAGTGATGTGATCATAGCCCACTGCAGCCTTGAACCACTGGGCTCAAGTGATTTTCCTGCCCCAGCCTTCTGAACAGCTAGGATTACAGGTGCATGCCACCATGACCAGCTAATTTTTTAAAACATTTTTTTGTAGAGACAGAGTCTGGGTATGTTGCCTAGACTGACTTGAAACTCCTGGGCTAAAGCAATCCTCCAGCCTTGACCTCCTACAGTGACAGGATTACAGACGTGAGCCACTGTGCCCAGCTCCCCTAATATTTTTACTATCAAAATGTTCAAGCCCATAGAAAACTTGGAAGAATAAAAACCCATTTACGGCCGGGCGCAGTGGCTCAAGCCTGTAATCCCAGCACTTTGGGAGGCCGAGACGGGCGGATCACGAGGTCAGGAGATCGAGACCATCCTGGCTAAC
>NW_012117744.1:369726-374002 GCF_000951035.1 Colobus angolensis palliatus | reverse complement strand
AAAAAAAAAAAAAAAAAATCACAAACCGTTATCTGTAAGAAAACGGACCCCCTTAACCCTCAATCCAGGACTCAGAGGTGAATGTCTTGATTCGGCAACTAGAAGGGGGCTCTTTTCAATTAGAATGGGTCCTGTGCTCTCCCACAATCCATGGCCTGTTCTTGTTTTCATAACAGTGACTTCCATTCCAAATTTTGGATTTACCTGATGGTTTCCTGAATGTGTTATTTAGCTTGTTCCAATAAACCTTATTTTGCCTGTGAACTGGAAATAGAAGGTTGCTTAAATTCAGGTTAACTATTATTTACAACAATACTCCATCAGAAGGCACAGGATATCAGCTGTCCTATCACTAATTGGTATTGTTAATTTTGATGACTAATAAGGTGGCAAGTGCCACTCATTTCCCACACAAAGTACATTTTCCTCTTGGTAATTAGTAAGTAATCCATGGAATGACCTATTTTGACCACTGCTTCTTGCTCAGGTTCTTTTTATTTGTTATAAGATATGTTCTTCTCCTGAGAGTTTTCTGCATAAGAAGTTGCTGTAGTGTCCATCCATTATATTTAAGACTTCACTGAAATGTGATCAGAAGGTAGAGTGAGATGCCTACAAAATTCATACTTACACTTTTGGCTTTCTCTAAGTATTTTTTATATCGTTCTTCCATTTGCTTCATTTCTTCCTCTTTCTTTCGTAAAGCTTCCTGTAATTCTTCAATTTTTAAGGCTGCAGATGAAAATAGTAAAATATATATAGATTATAATATATAGTTATAATATAAATACATTTATTTTAGATTACAACAATTTCAAAAATATTTTAATTGACTAATAACAAATAGTTAACAGCTTTGAGAGACTGGTCTATTTTTACACATAATTTTATTTTTAAAAAATTCAGATTTTTTTTTTTTAAACAAAAATGTTTTCTTATAAATAAATAAAAACTCCAGTATGGAAGTACATAAATAAAGAATCCATGAATGGATAAACAAAATGTAATACACAGATATAACATTATTCAGCCTTAGTTATGACACATGCTATGATACAGAGACATTATGTTAAGTGAAGTAAACCAGATACAAAAGGACAAATATTACATGATTCTATTTATATGAGTGACCTAGAATAGTCAAATTCACAGAGACAGAAAATGGAAGAGTGGTTACCAGGGGCTGGGGAGAGGGAGGAAGGGAAAGTTATTGTTTAATGCATACAGAACTTCAGTTTGAGATGATACAGTTTTGTAGATAGGTAAAAGTGATAGCTGTGTTGTGTGAATGTCCTCAACGTCACTGGACTATACACTAAAAATGGCTTAAAATGGTGTGTTTTGTATATTTTACCGCAATAAAAATAAGTCTGTTCTCTCACCTTTTACCTCTTTATTAATACAAAAGAATTAACAAAACCAAGCTACCTACAGGAGTAAATACTTGGGAAGCACAAGTCTGGATGACTTACATGGAACTACATTATGAAAATATCTTAACGTCATATAATATTCATTAGAATACAGAGTTAAGGAAAAATTCAAAGTACAATTAGAAAGTAAGACATTATAAAGATGATTGTATACTCCCTATATGTAAATAGAGCCTATTTCTTTCTTTCTTTCTTTTTTTTTTGGAGACAGTCTCGCTGGAGTGCAGTGGCTAGATCTTGGCTCACTCCAACCTCTGCCTCCTGGGCTCAAGTGATTCTCCTGCCTCAGCCTTCCCAGTACCTGGGATTACAGGTGTGTGCCACCACTCCTGGTTAATTTTTTGTATTTTTAGTAGAGACAGCCTTTTGTCATGTCGCCCAGGCTGGTCTCAAACTCCTGAGCTCAGGCAATCCACCCACCTCAGCTTCCCAAAAAAGTGCTAGGATTACAGGAGTGAGCCACCGCGCTGGCCTTCTTTCTTTTTTATGAGACAGGGTCTTGCTGAGTTCTCCAGGCTGGTCTTGAACTCCTGGGCTCCAGTGATCCTCCTACCTTGGCCTGCCAAATTGCTAATTACAGGCGTGAGCCACCATACCCAGCCAACAGAGCCTATTTCTTAAATAAAAATTTAATATAGGCCAGGTGTGGTTGCTCACATCTGTAATCCCAGGATTTTGGGAGACTGAGGTGGGCAGGTGACTTGAGCCCAGAAGTTCAAAACCAGCCTGGGCAACATGGAGAAATCCCATCTCTATAAAAAATTATAAAAATTAGCTGGGCAGGGTGGCTCATGCCTGCATCCCAGCTACTGGGGGACTGATTAGGTAGAAGGATGGCTTGAGCATGGGAGGTCAAGACTGCAGTAAGCTGTGATCATGCCATTTACTCCAGTCTGGGCAACACAGCCAGACCCTGTCTCAAAAATGAATAAACAGTTTGGCGCAGTGGCTCACGCCTGTAATCTCGGCACTTTAGGAGGCCAAGGTGAGTGGATCACGAGGTCAGGAGATCAAAACCATCCTGGTTAACATGGTGAAAGCTAAAAATATAAAAAATTAGCTGGGTGTGGTGGCGGGCGCCTGTAGTCCCAGCTACTCAGGAGGCTGAGGCAGGAGAATGGCAAGAACCCAGGAGGCAGAGCTTGCAGTGAGCCAAGATTGCACCATTGCACTCCAGCCTGGGTGACAGTGAGACTCCATCTCAAAAAAAAAATAAAAATAAAAAATAAATAAAATAAAATAAATAAATAAAAATTATGTAAACTCACTATCACTATGGCAGTATACAGCAAGCCCATTTAAAAACTATCATAATTAGGAAAACTCACAGCTGTTGTTAAATCTTGGCTCGAGATCTTCAATAATGGCTCTCTTCTTCTGTAGTTCATTATTGGCTTCATGCAGCTTCTCTCTGTAACAAACAGGTAAATATCACCGACTACTGTTTCTGTAATTTTTTTCCAGTTCAAATTAAAGATCTAAGTTCTTTATATTTGGATTACACTTGCATTGCACACAAGTGATATGAAACAGATATGAAAAGACAAAACACAAATTTAATATATTTTAAAAATAAGTAAAAAATAAAGACAAAAAATTCCTCTGTTTGAAAAAGTAGTCATTTAGTTTAGATAGACCTGCATAAAGACAGAGTATAGATTTTTTCTAGGAATAAGAATATTGAAATAACTTTGCAAAGGTTTTACCATGCAAAATCTTGTTGCAAAAAAATGAAGTTCTAAAAATAAGAATTAACAAATAGAATAGTACATATCAATAAAAAAATGAACTAATGATATACGCAACCACATGAATAAATCTCACAGAATGTTGAACAAAGGAAGTCAAAGGGGTAACAATGTGCGATTCTGTTGGTATGTTAAAATGAGTGGAAGATGATACAGATCAGCTGTGTAGCTAGTTTTGCCGTCAATCTACTGGGAGGAAGAATGAACAATCCTGGTAGGTTACTGGACATATTCCATATGTTGATCTGGGTCACTTAGGTTTGGGAGGCCTTGGCAGGCAGATCACTTCAGGTCAGGAGTTCAAGACCAGAGTGGCCAACAGGGCAAAACCCAGTCTTTGCTAAAGATAGAAAAATTAGCCAAGTACGGTGGTGGGTACCTGTAATCCCAGCTACACAGGAGGGAGAAATGCTTGAACCTGGGAGGCGGAGGTTGCAGTGAGCCAAGATCATGCCACCGCACTCCAGTCTGGATGACAGAGTGAGACTCTGTCTCAAAAAAAGAAAAAAAATCTAGGAACTTAAGATGTGTACTTCATATGTTATATTCCAATATACAGGTATTTAAATAATTAACTGAAAGTGAGGTATTTTCCCCTCGTATTTGTATGTGTAATTTTCCCTTTATCACATTTAATATGGCACTATATAATGTAACTAGGAAAAAAGGCTGTAAAAATGGGAAGATATAGAAAATCACTAATTAAAAAATACATCACTTTATGTCTTTCTGATCTTTTCTATGCATGAAATATGCTTTAATAAACCTTTTTCTTTCTCAATAAATTTTTTGAGGACGTGACTTGTATGCATTTATGACCTATGACAAAGAACATATACAATATAACAGTTAAAAGAATAATAAAATTAAGCCCAATGAATTGCTACCATGTTAAAAAATAGACATTGGCTGGGCACAGTGATTCATGCCTATAATCCTAGCACTTTGGGAGGCTGAGGTGGGTAGACTGCCTGAGCTCAGGAGTTTGAGACCAGTCTGGGCAACATGGTGAAACCCCATCACTACTAAAATACAAAAAAATTAGCCGGGCATGGTGGTGTGTGCCTGTAGTCCCAGCTACTCGGGAGGCTAAGG
>NW_012117744.1:369245-369517 GCF_000951035.1 Colobus angolensis palliatus | reverse complement strand
AAAAAATAAGTAAATAAATAAAATTTAAAAACATAAAAATAAAAATAAATAAAAATCATCCCAAAAACTTAGAAGTCATGCATGTCTCTATACTCTTCCCAGAGGTAACCAAAGTCAGAATTTGAATCATTCTCATGATTTTCATGATGGTTTTGTCTTTGTGCTATTCCTAAAAAATATATTGCTTAGGCTGGGTGCGGGGGCTCACGTCTGTAATCCCAGCACTTTGGGAGGCCGAGACGGGTGGATCACGAGGTCAGGAGATCGAGACC
>NW_012117744.1:367882-368836 GCF_000951035.1 Colobus angolensis palliatus | reverse complement strand
TTTTTTGAGACAGAGTCTTGCTCTGTTCCCGAGGCTGGAGTGCAGTGGCGCGATCTCAGCTCACTGCAAGCTCCGCCTCCCGGGTTGACGCTATTCTCCTGCCTCAGCCTCCCAAGTAACTGGGACCACAGGTGCCCACCACCTTACCCGGCTAGGTTTTTTGTATTTTTCAGTAGAGATGGGGTTTCACCGTGTTAGCCAGGATGGTCTCGATCTCCTGACTTCCTGATCCGCCCATCTCAGTCTCCCAAAGTGCTGGGATTACAGGCTTGAGTCACCGCGCCCGGCCGCAATTTAAATTTTATACGTTAATCATTATGTATTATTCTGACTTGCATCTTTCACTAAACACTATATTCTTGAGCTTCATCTGTGTTGATGTATTAGCCATGGTTTATTTCACATTTCCCCTATTGTCTGGTATTCTATTGTTTGAATATACCTCATTCAATCATTTTCCAATCTGTGAACATTTGCATATTATTTTTACTTTTCTGTGATTACAATGTTCTTCCATACTTTCTTCTACATGCCTCCTAGTATGCACGGACAATATTTCTAGGAATCTAGGATATATATAGTAGAACTGAGAGGTCACAGAATATGTGGCATGTTCAAGTTTACTAAGCAGACTGATGTATACTCCTACCAGCAGGGGATAAGAATTGCCATTGCTTAACATCTTCAGTTCTTCAATAATAGTCAGTATATTGGATTTTTAAAGTGTTAATTTGATGTGTAAAATGGTCTCCATTGCAGTTTTTTTTTTTTTTTTTTTTTTTAGACAGAGTCTTGCTCTGCCACCCAGGTTGGAGTGTAGTAGTTCCATGATCTCGGCTCACTGCAACCTCTGCCTCCCGGGTTCAAGCAATTCTCCTGCCTCAGCCTCCTGAGTAGCTGGGATTACAGGAGCATGCCACCATGCCCTACTCATTTTTGTATTTTTAGTAGAGA
>NW_012117744.1:353377-367832 GCF_000951035.1 Colobus angolensis palliatus | reverse complement strand
TTACAGGCATATGCCACCACGCCTGGCTATTTTTTGTATTTTTAGTAGAGATGAGGTTTCACCATGTTGTTCAGGCTGGTCTTGAACTCCTGACCTTGAGTGATCCACCTGCCTCGGCCTCCCAAAGTGCTGGGATTATAGGCGTGAGCCACTGCACCCAACTTTTCTTTGTTTTCTTCTTCTTTTTTGAGACAGAGTCTCGCTCTGTTGCTCAGGCTCGAGTGCAGTGGTGTGATCTCGGCTCACTGCAACCTCTGCCTCCTGGGTTCAAGCAATTCTACTGCTTCAGCTTCTTGAGTAGCTGGGATTACAGGTGCACGCCACCATGCCCTACTCATTTTTGTATTTTTAGTAGAGACAGAGTTTCACCATGTTGGCCAGGCTGGTCTCAAACTCCTGACCTCAAGTGATTGACATGCCTTGGCCTCCCAAAGTGCTGGTATTACAGGCGTGAGCCACCACACCCAGCCCATTGTCATTTTAAATGTGCATGAGGCTGGCCCTATTTGGAGATATCTGTGGCTCCTGTGGTGGGCTGAATTGTGTCTCCCAAAAAGAAAAATCGAAGTTTTAATTCCTAGGATATGTGAATGTAACAATATTTGGAAATTGGGTGTTTATAGATATAATTAGTTAAGATGAGGGCACACTGGATCAGGGAACGCCCTAAATCCAATGATTGGCATCCTTATCAGAAGGTCACGAGACACAGGCATACAAAGAATGACATGTGAAGGTGGAGAAAGAAACTGGAGTGATCTGTCTACAACCAAAAACATCAGGACTGCTGGCGGTTACCAGCAACAACAAGGAGCACAGAGCAGACTGTCCCTCCAAACCTCTAGAAGGAACCAGCCTGCTGCCACCTTGGTTCTTCTAGCCTCCAGAACTATGAGAGAATAAATTTATGTTGCCATAAACCATCCAGTGTATGGTAATTTGACATGGCAGCTATAGGAACTAACAGTCTCCATCTTCACTAATAAATCCTTTCTGATGAAGATTTTTCACCATGTAAATGACTGAGCACAGAATAATGGTTAGTTGGTAGTTTTATGAAATAACGGGCATTATATTTTTTGCCATAAAGGAATGAGAATTTTTTTTTTAAAGGACAGAATTCAGTACTAAATTCTCACTGCAGGTAATCTCACAAAAGGCAAAAGTAATATTTTCTGTTCTAGTACATTAAGAATCTGCCCACTGCTAGAATTGCTAGCAAATCTGTTGCCAGGAGTATCTTGTGTCTCCCACATTTACCATTTAAAACACAAAAACACAAACTGGATAGCATGAGGCAAATTGCCAGAGAAGAGAATTTCTTTCCCATCCTAGTAGAATAAATCCAAATTATCTTTGTGGTACTGAGGATGTCTGGTTTAGCACAGTGTAAAGTTGTAACACTTTAACGGGCTATAAATTCATAGTCACTAATTCAATGCTTGCCAGGAGTTTTGCTAGAAAAGGATGAGAAGGATTAAGGTTGTCACTGGGTGCAAGAAAAATTATGAAACATTTCTAATATGGTCAACCTCAGTTAAAGACAAAGAGAGAAGATTTCTTCTTCATGAAAAAACAAATGTGAATATTTTAAAATTTACTTTACCTTTTATACCAAAAAGTTCTTGTTTGTAACTCAAGGAAATATTTGAAAATCTACTGACAAGTTTTCACAGACTTTAAAAAATTTACTTAAGAAAGAATATTAGACTGTGTGTGGTGGCATGTACTTGTAATCCCAGCTACTCAGAAGGCTGCGGCAGGAGGATCACTTGAAACCAGGAGTTCAAGTCCAGCCTGGGCAACATAGTGACCCTGTCTCTTAAAGACCTTAAAGTCTTTTAAAGACTGGGTCTCTTTTTTAAAAGACCCTGCCTCTTAAAAATTTTTTTTTAAATAAATAGATTAAGCTGGCAATACTTCAGAGCTGGCAAGCTATAGCCCATGGGCCAAAACCAGCCTGCTGCCTGTTTGTATCTATAAAGTTTTACTACAACATGGTCACAACCATTAATTGACGTATTGTCTATGGCTATTTTCAAGCTACAACTGCAGAGCTGAGTGGCTGTGACAGAGACCAGCTTTTAACTCCTAAAAAGCAATTATTATCTGACCCCTTATAGAAAGAGGTGTCTGACCCATGATCTAGAGTGTCTCAAACTCCTAACTATGATTATCACAAAGAGAGAAAACCCTAAAGTCTCATTTGAGAAGGCAGTTCTAAAGCAGTCATTATTCTGACCTGAGAACCTTGGGCGGAAGTGACCCTTCAGACTCTCTTAATATGTATTATAATTTTCTATTTCTTCAAGGGCCACCTGTGCCAACGCCTAGACACACCATAACTACCTAACACAAAGCACGTCTGTTCCACTATAGAAGAATCAGCCTCAACAGCTCTTATACTTACAGATGTTCTTCAAGCTTCTTTTTTAGAAGGACTGACTAAAAATGAAAAACAAAGTTAGTTTATTACCTCATATTTTAACTAAAATAATATTTTTTTTAAGTTAAAAGTACAATAGTCAGAATTTTGAGTGAGCTCTCAGTAATTTGTTTGGTCAAAGAGCTGAAAACACACAATGTACCCCAGTTTAAATCTCTTTAATAAAGGGAGACATATAATTAGATTATAATTACATCCCCCTAAGGGATGACAATCAGTATGAAATACCCACAACCTGGATATATATATATGAATTCTCTATTTATAATCAGGCAGATGAATAAAATAGGAATGAAAATGCCACTTAATTATAGACCTAATATTCCTGGATTTGGTAGGCAGACAGGACCCTAGTAATAACAGATTTCCCTTAAGACACTTATCTGCTATTTTCCTTGAGTCATGATAAAGTATTGGGTCAGTTTCTATAAATACGTCTGACTTAATCAGTGACTTATGAAAATGCACAGGTTATAAATAATTTATGCAATGGTATGGGAATGTGAAGGATAGCATATGCACAACTTTTAATATGTTGGAGAATGTAGCTTTCACTGGGTAAAAAAAAAAAAAAAAAAGACTCCTGAAAAGCAGGAGATCAAAATTGACCTAAAAATAAACAATAAAGACATTCTCTATAAGACCACTAAATTTCATAATTAAACTTCCACAGTACATACTATTAATCAATTTTATGAAACATTTTGAGATAAATGGTTATATAACTAATTCAGTCAAAACCCAATTAATATAGGCTTATAAAACAAATTGTCCAATCAACGCCAGTGATGAGGGAAAAGGAACCCTCAAACTAAGTTCTTTTGATAATAATTACCAAAAATTTTTATTCATTTCCATTCTAACACAGCTCTGTAATACTTCAACTTTCACTTCTTTCCTCAATATGTTAACTATAGTTACCTCAGTAGATCCACATGTCCTCTATCACTGCTTCCCAAATATACAAAAAGATAAACCTGTTAACTTTATTTTATAAAAAATAAAAAAAAAAAATAGAAACAGGGTCTCACTTTGTTGCCCAAGCTGGTCTCGAACTTGTGGGCTTCAGTGATCCCCCTCCCACCTCGGCCTCCCAAAGTGCTGGGATTACAGGTGTGAGTCACTGCACCCGGCCAACTCTATTAACTTTCGATTACTGCTCACTCCTTCTTTAGCACAGGGGTAAAATGTAAATACTTTTTAGAAACTTTAATTCTGTGCTTATGATTTGAGTCTAGCAAAGCTTTAACTCTGAGAAGATATATAATAAAACGGTTAAATGGGTGGTTAATATGCCAAACAATGCTCTAAATCATGTCATAGACACTGTCATATGTAAACTTCACAGCCTGTGTAACAATAGCCCCATGTTACAGTTGAGGAAGGACAGGCTGGAGAACATTTAGCAGCTTTCAAGCGGCAGATCCAAAACCCAGGTCTGCCAGACCCCAGAATCCATGCATGGCCTTCACCTCCATGCTTCCTATGCTGCAGTGCCTCTCCAAACTGAAGACTGTTCCTACCAAAGCATGGGGCAGGAGGAGGGTAGACTGAATCAAGATAATTTATATAAATGAATTAATTATAATAATGGGATGGAACAGGAGTGGAATGGGGAATAAAACCAAGAGCAGACTTCTTGTCAGTTGACTCTTTAAGAGTTCGATATCCTTTGAGTAACTTAATTGTAAAGGTCCTAAACCTACAAAGCAAGTAATCCAGATATTCATTTTGTACAAAACTACCTTAATAAAATTTTCCATACCATCAACTATGATGGCAGTCTAAATCCAAAAACTGCTCACTATATAAAAATGAAAAGGAAGCCATACTTACAATAGCCTTGAGCAGAAACCATGCCAAGAGACAGAGAGGACAAATTAGTATGAAGCAAACACAGCAGCCAAGAGAAGGAATGATTTAGTAATTCATCAACGGAAATAAAAGATATGCACTTTTTTTTTTTTTTTTTGAGAGGGAGTCTTGCTCTGTTGCCCAGGCTGGAGTGCAGTGGCACAATCTCTGCTCACTGCAAGATCTGTCATCTGGGCTCACGCCATTCTCCTGCCTCAGCCTCCCAAGTAGCTGGGACTACAGACACCCACCACTACACCCGGCTAATTTTTTTTGTATTTTTAGTAGAGACGGGGTTTCACCGTGTTAGTCAGGATGGTCTCAATCTCCTGACCTCATGATCCGCCCACCTCGGCCTCCCAAAGTGCTAGGATTCCAGGCGTGAGCCACTGTGCCCAGCCCAAGATATGCACTTTTTAAAAGAAATGTACATTTTCCTTTTTTCTACTGTCTCCTCATCCTGTCTTGTGCTCTGAAGTTTTATATATTGTGGCTAGCTCAAATTATCCATATGGCTGGATATAACAATGTTTTTCTGCTTCCATGCTAAAAACAAATTATATAAAAATAATAATAAAAATGTGCAACCCCTTCTACTCTGACTTAAGATTATATGAAAGGACTATGCTTTTGATAACAGAAGCTGGCAGAAGTTATGTTGTTCTTCTCCAGAGGGGACCACTTCCTTTGGCAGGTTGCTTTATGTGTTGCACATTCCCGAGATGCAACACTCTTAAGTTAGAGAAAGAGAAAAGTAAGACAAAAACATAAAAATATTTGCTGGGGCAAGAACCATATATCCTGTATTGTACTATTTATTTCTCTAAGCCATTTGGAGGCATGGTTTCAGCTATCTGAATCTTTTCTACATATAGAAAAGAGCTCAGAGCAAAGTTCTGCTTAGTTTACAGCAAGACATTGGCATCTGGACAATCAAATAAATGGACGAGTTTATGTAAATAGTACTTGACAGGGCTGGCATCTCACTTCTGAAATACGTTCTGTTAAAGTAATGGCCCACAGCATATTTAATTAGATTTGATTACCATAGTGATACCTAATCAAGCTATGCCAAATTATCTTTTGAAGAATAAATGCTTTTATGTTTTAATGTAAGAGAACCATGCACAATGGCCATCATTGTAACACTGAAGTTTAAGCTGATTCTGATATTTCACCATTTTTACTTCCCATGTACCACATGCCCTTCCCTCACTCCCATAACAGATCAATAAAAGTCTCCTCAGACTTTTAGAGACCAGAATGGATTTTACATTTATCTCAGTTTAAAGGACCTAGTGATTTCACCGAATTAAGAAATGTTGCCCCATTCATCTCTAAGATACTTAATTAGGCTTAGTAATATTTTAATACACTCATGTAGTTTTGTTTCACCTCTTTGTCAAAGATTTAGCATTTTGAATAAAAACATGTTTTAAATTTTAATAAGGGCATACGGAAGTTTAAATGTTGGTGACAATTTTAGGAATCAGAAATCAATCTGGGAATCTAACAAGGACTGCCAACGCATTGATTAAGGGATAAGCTAACATCACTCATGTTAGAATGAAGAACATGTTGCCAATATACACAAGATGATGTCTGGAGAAACTCATTAAGCTAGGCCATGGATGAGCTTTTTGTATCTAGTATTCACAAATTTTAAGTAACATACTTAACTCCCTTTCTTTGGTTCCTTTTGTTTTTATATCCTCTTATGTTAAAAAGGCCAAATGGAATTGGCTACATCTACAGTTTTGAAGTTAATCCTCCAAAATGACTCTATCAATGGAAACAAACATTTATGCTCAAATGCCAGAGTTTACAGCAAATTACACTGGTAACAGGAAAGAAACAAAACATCTGGTTGAAGCAAAGACTGATCACCAAAATTTTGTTTTTTCTCCTCTTTACATTATTTTTGAACACTCTTTAAGTCTTAGCTCTGTTGTTTACTGTTCATTGAACATAAAGGATTTGCAAAATTTGACTTACACTTTTGCCAGAGATAGATGACTATGTGCTACCTGAGTACTGTGATAGAAGGTTAAAACACAGGTGTGAAGAAAGGCAGTCCTTGGCTAATACAATTACACTATTCTAGTGCAAGTGTGCAGAGTTGGGACAGAGACGCAGAGTGCTGGGGGATGTGAAAAAAGGGCCAGTGTTGGGGAACAGAAGGAGTAAGAGGGATTCAGAGATTTAGAGAAAATGTAATTCCAGGGACAGCAGTATTTTCTTAAAATCACTTTTACATTAAAAATTTCTACTTGAACATTCCAAATTCCCACTAGCAATTTTTTCTGACCAAAGGGGAAAAACCCTATACTTCATCTTTGAACACTGAGTTGAGCACATTTAAAACATAAAGCCTCAATTAATTCCTCAGTTGGTAACTAGAAATGAATTTCTAATTCCCAGCAGAGTGAATCTGAAGAGACAGATCTGGTCCTTTTTATAAGGAATGTTAGTAAAAAGGAAAACACTGTTTCTTTCCTATAACCAATATAATACTAAATTATTTTGATAAAAAACATCAAATAAAAAATAAAAGTCATTTCTCAACATTGTGAAACTGACGGACCATGGTTGGTACATATTAAAACTTACATCTTCTGCTTTTGAGCCTTGATCCTGTAAAGATTTTTGTAATTCTTCAACTTGTGACTGTACTTCCAGAAGTCTTTGATTCACCAGCCTAGAAATGAAATGTACATTAATTTTCCAAGTGGTGACTTATGTATGCCTTTTTTCCTTAGGCTGTCATATCAGTTAGAAAGTATAATTAGCAAAATAAAGTCTCATGTTCTAGCAGTAGTAGTATAGTAGTGGCCTAATGTCATGAGTGGCAGCTTACTTTTCTGATTATTTTTGGTATTGCTTGAAATTTCGAATGATGACTTCTAACACAGTGTTTGGGTGGGCACATATTTTAGAACCAATGTAGTTATGCATATTTCTCTGAAGTTCACTTCAGTACATGTTTATGAAGACTATGTCTCAAGGACTGTGCTCAGCATTAGTATTAAAAGATCTCTGGGCCGGGCGCAGTGGCTCAAGCCTGTAATCCCAGCACTTTGGAAGGCTGAGACGAGCGGATCACGAGGTCAGCAGATCGAGACCATCCTGGCTAACACGGTGAAACCCCGTCTCTACTAAAAAATACAAAAAACTAGCCGGGCGAGATGGCGGGCACCTGTAGTCCCAGCTACTCGGGAGGCTGAGGCAGGAGAATGGCGTGAACCTGCAAGGCAGAGCTTGCAGTGAGCTGAGATCCGGCCACTGCACTCCAGCCCGGGCAACAGAGCGAGACTCCACCTCAAAAAAAAAAAAAAAAAAAAAAAAAAAAGATCTCTGCACTCAGGCAGGGCTTGGTGGCCCATGCCAGCACTTTGGGAGGCCAAGGTAGACAGACTGCATGAGCTCAGGAGTTTGAGACCAGCCTGGCCAACATGGTGAAACCCCATCTCTACCAAAAATACAAAAATCAGTCAGGCATGGTGGTGAGCACCTGTAAGTCTCAGCTACTTGTGGGGATGAGGTAGGAAGATTGCTTGAGCCCAGGAGGTCGAGGCTGAAATGAACTGTGTTTGTGCCACTGCACTCCAGTCTGGCAACAGAGTGAGATCCTGCCTCACACACACACACACACACAAGATCCCTGCCCTCACGGAATTAAAGCCCAGTGGGGAGGAAAAAGTGTAAACAAATAAAATACAATCAGATAAAAACTTCCAAGTAGTACACAGATGCATATAAAAATAGTTGGTCAAAGAAACAGTAACTCTCTGGACGAGTTAAAATACACTGGACTTGAAATGAGACTAGCACAATAAATAAAACATCTGTGGGTTATGGGTGGAAAGGAGATTCAAGACAGAGGTCAGTATGTCCAAAGTATGCAGAAAAATAAGAGGATGCAGTGAATTCAGGAATGGTATGATGAAGAGTATGTTATGAGAGGAAGAATGGCTGGAGAGAAACTGGGAAAAAGGAGATCAGCACAACCCTGTATGGAATACAAAGTGTCTGCTGGGATTACCCTGTAATCAGCAAGCCTCAAGTCAGGCTGAAACTGGAATAACTCAGACAACCTTAAATAATGCTGATTCCACAGTTTGACTTTCTTTTTTCTTTTTCTTTTTTTCTGTCTTTTTTTTTTTTTTTTTCTTGAGATGGAGTCTCCCTCTGTTGCCCAGGCTGGAGTGCAGTGGTGCAATCTCAGGTCACTGCAACCTCCGCCTCCCAGGCTCAACCCATCCTCGTGCCTCAGCCTCCTGAGTAGTTGGGATTACAGATGCGCACCACCACGCCTGGCTAATTTTTGTATTTTTAGTAGAAACGGGGTTTTACTATGTTGGTCAGGGTGGTCTCGAACTGCTGACCTCAGGTGATCCACCCACCTTGGCCTCACAAAGTGCTGGGATTACAGGCATGAGCCACCGTGCCCAGCCCATGGTTTGACTTTCATAAATTCTCTAGGTCACGATGCAACATTCAGGAGACTAGCTTACTTCCAAAGGTGTTGGGTGATACTGAAGGATTGCAAGAAGGGAAAACATGGTCAGACAGATCATACAGGTAGTATGTCAGACAGATCACTTTGGTTTTACAATGGAAGATATTATTTAAAATGTTCAAGAGCAGGCATGAAGATGAGAGAATGCTATTATTACTATTATTATTACTAAATATGCCTGAAATAGAAAAGGACAGAGGAGGAAATAGAAAGGGACAGAGGAGGAACTATCTTGAGAAAAGGCAAAAGAATACAAGGATTTTGGTATTCACTGAGAAGGTAAGACAAAAGGAACAGGATAAGAAAGAAACATAGGGATCTGATTTTACATTTGTTGAAAATGAAATGCCTAGAAATTTGTCAAACAGCTAGATACCTCAATCTAAAGCAGAGAGAAACCTGAGTTGAACATACAGATTTGGGAGCCATTTGTAGTTAACTGAGGCCATGAGCAAAAATGATATTGTCTAGAAAGAGTATGAAAAACAGTGTAAAAGACTAACAAAGATGGGCCATGGCGGATCAACCAAGGGGTAGAAAGAGGAACCTCACCCTGAAGAATATCAGAGAATGAGAGAGAATATAAGAGAAGAATATAAGAGAATATAAGAGAAGGCCATTATTGAAATAAAAAATTTGAAAAAGGGGGAACTGAATAACAACACTGAATACAGTAGAAAGATGAGGAAAGATAAAGTCTTGAGTGCTGCTACGGGATTGGCCATTTAAGAGATGACTAGTTATCTTAGTAAGAAATACTTTCGTGAAATGGTAGTAGTAGAAGCCAGACTGCTCCAAATTAAGGAGAAAACAAGGCAATGAGTGTTTAGAATCCAAATAGCCAAAAATTTTAATAAGAAATTTTTTTACTTAAATTACAAGACATTGTAGGTTTATAATTTAGAAAGGATCACAATAAAAATGTAATTAAAGCTATAATAACTTTTTCACATCAAGGTAAAAAAATCTGAGTGGTTTTGAGTAACAAAAGGATAAATTATCTGAAAAATACACATTAAATATGGGGACACAGTTCCATAAACACATTACTAGTAATACCGTAATACTGTTCAGTCTTTTCAGAAAGCAAAATGGAAATATGTATCCAACTAAAAGATTATTTCAACAATCCATCTTAGTCATTTTTGAGATTATTTCATCAAACAATACTGTAAGCCTACTAGGTGGAAGCCATTGTAAACATCATAAAACACAATCCAGTGTGTACCAAGATGTTCTTTGGAATGGTTTAAAAACAGCTAAATTCTCTCAATGGGGAACAGGTGAGCAAAAATAGTAGTGGAACTGTTAAAGTATGAAGTATGTAAGTAACATAAATATAAGTAAAATATTTATGAAAAAAGTACATCTATAAAATACTCAAAAACTGAAATAACATCAAGCATCTTCTCTGAACACAGTAAAACTAGAAATCAGTAACAAAAGAAATTTTGGAAACTATACAAACACATGGAAATTCAACAATAAGTTCCTGAATGACCAGTGGGTCAATGAAGAAATCAAGAAGGAAACTGAAAAATTCATTGAAACAAATGATAATGGAAACACAACATACCAAAACCTATGGGATACAGCAAAAGCCATAGTAAGAGGGAAATTTATGGGCATAAGTATCTACATCAAAAAAGAGAAAACCTTCAAATAAACAACCTAACAATGCCACTTAAAGAACTAGAAAAGGAAGAGCAAACAAAACACAAAATTAGTAGAAGAAATAATAAAGATAACAGCAGGCTGGGCATGGTGGCTCACACCTGTCATCCCAGCACTTTGGGAGGCCAACGTGGTTGGATCACTTGAGTTTAGTAGTTTGAGACAAGCCTGGCCAACATGGTGAAACCCCATCTCAACTAAAAATACACAAATTAGCCAGGGGTGGTGGTACACGCCTGTAGTCCCAGCTACTCTGAAGACTGAGGCAGGAGAATCGCTTGAACCCAGGAGGTGGAGGTTGCAGTGAGCCATTGTGCCACTACACTCCAGCATGGGTGACAGAGTGAGCCTCTGTCTCTAAATAAATAAACAAATAAATAAATAAATAAATAAATAATCAGAGCAGAAATAAATGAATTTGAAATGAAGAAAACAATACAGAAGAGCAACAAAACAAAAACCAGTTTTTTGAAAAGATAAATTGACAAACCTTTAGCCAGACTAAGAAAAAAAGAGAGAAGACCCAAATAAATAAAATCAAAGACGAAAAATGAGACATCAGAACTGATACCAGAGAAATTCAAAGAATTACTGGTTATTATGAGCAACTATATGCCAAAAAATTGAAAAATCTAGAAGAAATGAATAAATTCCTAGACACATACAATCTACCAAGATTGAATCATGAAAAAATCCAAAACCTGAACAGGCTAATAGCAAGTAACAAGATGGAAACCATAATAAAAAGTCTCCCAATAAAGAAAGGCCCCAGATCCAATGACTTCACTGGCAAATTCTACAAAACATTTAAAGAAGAACTAATACCAATCCTACTCAAACTATTCTGAAAAATAGAGGAAGAAGGAATACCTCCAAACTCATTCTATGTGGCAAGTATTATCCTGATACAAAAATGAGACAAAGATGCATCAAAAGAAAAAACAAACAAACAAAAATCTATAGGCCAGGCACAGTGGCTCACGCCTGTAATCCCAACACTTTGGGAGGCCAAGGCAGGTGGATCACCTGATGTCAACAGTTTGAGACCAGCCTGGCCAACATGGTGAAAACCTGGCTCTACTAAGTTACTGCATTCCAGCTTGAGTGACAGCGTAAGATACTGTCTTAAAAAAAAATATATATATATATATAAGTATAGGCCAATATAACTCATGAATATTGATGCAAAAATCCTCAATAAAATACTGCAAACCAAATTCAACAACACATTAAAAAGATCATTTATTATGACCAAATGGGATTGATCCCAGGTATGCAAGGAGGGTTCAACATCCTCATACCAACTAATGTGACACATTATATCAACAGAATAAAGGACAAAAACCACATGATCATTTCAATTGATGTTGAAAAAGCATTTGATAAAATTCAACAATCTGTATAAATACTCTCAAACAACTGGGTATAAAAAGAACATACCTCAATATAATAAAAGTTACATACGAAAGACCCACAGCTAGTATCATACTGAATGGGGAAAAACTGAAAGTCTTTCCTCTAAGATCAGGAACAGGACAAGGATGCTCACTATCATCCTGTTATTGAACACAGTACCAGAAGTCCTAGCTAGAGCAATCAGACAAGAGAAAGAAATAAAGGACATCTAATTAAGAAAGGAAGAAGTCAAATTACAAATCAACATACAGAAATCAGTAACTTTTTTTTTTTTTTTTTTGAGATGGGGTCTCACTCTGTGGCCAGGCTGCAGGGCAGTGGCATGATCTCAGCTCACTGCAACCTCCGCCTCCTGGGTTCAAGCAATTCTCCTGCCTCAGCCCCTTGAGTAGCTGGGGCTACCAGGCATGCACCACCACACCCGGCTAATTTTTGTATTTTTAGTAGAGCCGGGCTTCATCGTGTTGGCCAGGATGGTCTTAATCCGCCCACCTCAGTCCCCCAAAGTGCTGGGATTACAGGCAAGAGCCACCACACCTGGCCAAAAATCAGTAACATTTCTTTCTTTCTTTTTTTTTTTTTTGAGACACAGTCTCACTCTGTCGCCCAGGCTGGAGTGCAGTGGCACGATCTCGGCTCACTGCAAGCTGCGCCTCCCGGGTTCATGCAATTCTCCTGCTTCAGCCTCCCGAGTAGCTGGGACTATAGGTGCCCGCCACCACGCCTGGCTAATTTTTTGTATTTTTAGTAGAGACAGGGTTTCACTGTGTTAGCCAGGATGGTCTTGATCTCCTGAACTCGTGATCCACCTGCCTCAGCCTCCCAAAGTACTGGGATTACAGGCATGAAACACCGGGCCCAGACAAAAATCAGTAACGCTTATATAGGCCAACAGCAAACAATCTGAAAAAGAAATCAAGAATCCCATTTATGATCACTACAGCTAAAATAAAATACCTAGGAATTAAGCAAAGAAGTGAATGATCTCTACAATTAAAACTATAAAACACTGATGCAAGAAACTGAAGACACAAAAAAATGGAAAGATATTCTATGTTCATGAATTAGAAGAATCAGTATTGTTAAAATGTCCATGCTGGGTGCGGTGGCTCACATCGGTAATCCTAGCTCTTAGGCAGGCAGAGGTAGGAGGATAGCTTGAGCCCAGGAGTGTGAGACCTGCCTGGGCAATTTAGCGAGACCCAGTTCTCCACTGAAAGGAAAGACAACAACAACAACAAAGTACTCAGTATGTCCAAGTGCCATACTTTGGCCTATTGTTGGCCAGGCATGGTGGCTCATGCCTGTAATCCCAGCACTTTGGAAGGCTGAGGTGGGCAGATCACCTGAGGTCAGGAGTTCGAGACCAGCCTGGCCAACAAGGCAAAACCCTGTCTCTACTAAAAATACAAAAATTAACTGGGTGTGGGCCTGTAGTCCCAACTACTCAGGAGGCTGAGGCAAGAGAATCGCTTGAACCTGGGAGGTGGAGGTTGCAATGAGCTGAGATAGTGCCAGTGCACTCCAGCCTGGGCGACAGAGACAGACTCCAACTCAAAAAACAAACAACAACAACAACAACAACAACAAAAATCCATACTACGCAAAGCTATCTATAGATTCAAAATAATCCCTATCAAAATACCAATGACATTTTTCACAGAAATAGAAAAAACAATCCTAAATTCTATACAGAACCACAAACTACCCAGAATAACCAAAACTATTTTAAGCAAAAAGAACAAAACTGGAGGAATCATGTTACCTGACTTCAAATTATATTACAGAGCTATAGTAACCAAAACAGCATGGCAGTTACATAAAAACAGACACACAGACCAGTGGAAAAGAATAGAGAAGTCAGAGATAAATCTATACATCTACAGCGAACTTATTTTAACAAAGATGCCAAGAACTTACTCTGGGGAAAGGGCAGTCTCTTCAATAAATGGTACTAGATATCATTATGCAAAATAATGAAACTAGACCCCCTATCTCTTGCAGTATACAAAAATCCAATCACAATGGATCAAAGATTTAAATCTAAGACCTGAAAATAATAAAATGAAACTGGAGAAACACTCCCCGGACATTGGTGTGGACAAAGATTTCTTGAGTAATGCTCCATAAGCCCAGGGAACCAAAGCAAAAAGGAACAAATGGGATCATATCAAATTAAAAAGCTTCTGCACAGCAAAGGAAACAACCAACAAAGTGAGAGACAACCAACAGAATGGGTGAAAATACATGCAAACTCCCTATCTCACAAGGGATGACTAACCAGAATATATAAGGAGCTCAAACAACTCTACAGGAAAAACTCTAATAACTCAATTTTTAAAACAGGCACAAGGAGGGCTGGGCATGGTGTCTCATCCCTGTAATCCCAGCACTTTGGGAGGCTAAGGTGGGTGGATTGCTTGAGCCCAGGTGTTTAAGACTAGCCTGGGCGGGCGGAGCAAGATGGCCGAATAGGAACAGCTCCAGTCTCCAACTCCCAGCGCGAAGGACACAGAAGACCGGTGATTTCTGCATTTTGAACTGAG
>NW_012117744.1:336282-348630 GCF_000951035.1 Colobus angolensis palliatus | reverse complement strand
TGGGCAACATGGCAAAACCCCATCTCTACAAAAAAAATAGAAAAAATTACCTGGGCATGGTGGCACATGCCTGTAATCTCAGTCACTTGGAAGATGAGGTGGGAGGATCACTTGAGCCCGGGCTGTCAAGGCAGCAGTGAGCTGTGATTGTGCCACTGTACTCCAGCCTGGGTGAAGGAGTGAGATCCTCAAAAAAAAAACAAAAGATCTAAACAGATATTTATTCTAAACAGATATTTATTTCTCAAAAGAGGCTGGACATGGTGGTTCATGCCTATAATGCCAGCACTTTGGGATGCTGAGATGGCAGGATCCCTTGAGTCCAGGAGTTTGAAACCAGCCTGGGCAACACAGGGAGATCCTGTCTCTCCAGAAAATTAAAAAATCAGCCAGGCATGGTGGTGTGTACCTATAGTCCCAGCTACTCAGAGGCTGACATGGAAAGATAGCTTGAGCCTGGGAGGTTGAGCTGTGATCATACCACTGCACTCCAGCCTGGGTGACAGAGTGAGATCATGTCTCAAAAAAATAAAATAAAATAAAAAAATTAATAGGCACAGAAAATGTGGTATATGTAGATGTAGAAGACAATGTAGCACTATTTAGCCATAAAAAAGAATGAAATCCTATCATTTGCAAAAACATGCATGAAACTGAAGGTCATTATGTTAAGTGAAATAACAGGCACAGGAAGACAAACTTCACATGCTCTCACTTATTTGTGGGAGCTAAAAATTAAAAAAATTAAATTCATGGAGCTTTAAAGTAGAAGGATGGTTACCAGAGGCTGGGAAAGGTAGTGGGAAGAGGTTAATGGGCACATAAAAATAGAAAGAATGAGTAAGACCTAGTATTTGCTAGCACAACAAAGTGATTATAGTAATAATTAATGTAATTGTACATTTAAAAATAACTAAAGAGTATAATGGGATTGTTTATAACATAAATGATAAATGCTTGAGAGGATGGATACACCATTTACTCCAATATGATTATTATGCACTGCATGCCTGTATCAAACGATGTCATGTAACTCATAAATATATATACCTACTATGTACCCACAAAAATAAAAAAAATAAAAAGTTCATCTACAAAATAAATGAGGATTATGATGCCTATCTCATGGGGTTCTTTAAAAGACTAAAGTGTGCCTAGCAGAGCCCCTGCACGTTGCAGGTATTCTATCGATGCGAATTGCTTCTACCTTCTTTCTCCCACTTCAGGGATTGAGATAGTTAACATTTTAATCACAGTCTAATTGCTGAATACATACAGCTGTGGGATGCAGGGAGCGGCTGCACCTGAGATGATAGTACACTCTGAGAGGTACAGAAACAAGACCAGCTTTACTTTGGCAGAATTCCTGGGGAATCCTGATGTGGCTTCCTTCTCAACCCTCCACCCTCTTCTAATATTGTTTGAGGACCGGCAGGTATTACAGACATGCTAAAGTGCTCGCTCTTGGGAAAACTAATTGGAAAGGACTTTAGAGGTCTACGACAGACTTTGCTTTCTGACAGATGATATACATGGGCAGTGAGCAAACTGTAACAGACTCAGTGGGACCCAATGTTGTAAACTAGTAGGATATTAAGCTAGAGTCAAGGTAATATAAATACTCATTAAAATCAGTAAGAACAAACTTAGGGTAAGTCACTTAGGACAAAAAACAACCTGTGAGAGGAAGACAGGAAAAGGAATAAATATTGTGCAAACATAGTAGAAGATAAATTGGCAAGAAAGAGGGTATGGATTAGGTATGGAGGCTTTGGAGTCAGGCAGTCAGGGTCTGAGTCTGAGTTCCCTTATCTGTAAAACTTTCATAAAGTAAGAAAGCATATTTAAGACACCCAGCACAATGCCTGAGACAAACAGGTGCTTAGTAAATATTACCTGTTATTATCATTATAGATCACAGTCAACCATAATCTAAGTTATTCATCATCGGTGTTGTAATTTAAGAAACAATCACAACAGTAAGTTGTACCCAGCGGTAAGTCACACAGGAACTTCGGTGGTGATTAGTCATCCACAGACATGGACACTGTATAAATGACAATTGGCTGTCCTGTCTCTGGGAAAAAGAGCAATAATTATAAAGCCTGTGAGAAACAATGCAAAGCAGTATGAAGAAAGTTGTGGGTGTTTTCTCACTAAAAAAATATCAGGGTAGGGAGAGACTTTCCTGACTAAAATACAACCCAGAGGCAAAGGATGAATGAGGCGAACATCAAGACACTTGCACCAGAGGGACTGCCCGCCCGCCAGTTGCTCCTGCAATCTCCCCCGCTCCACTGTCTCCACTTTCCACTTTTTCTGAGTACTTTAAAAAATCCCTCATTCTCTAGACTCCTAAGAGTTGATGTAAAATTTTCTCCTTCTGTTTATGCTTGATGGTGCTCTTATAATCACTCTAGCATTTATACTGATTTACACTGTTTGTTGATTCTATCTCAGTAGCTTTAAAATGTAAAGCTACAGGAAGAAGGGTAGGATGTGTACAACTGTCACAGCAATTTTGCAGATTCTAAACTTTCAAAATAAGTCAGTTGTTCCTAAGATGAATTAGTTCCTTTTAGGGTCACAATAAATAACAGATTAGAAGAAAAATGCTTTGTCAATTCAATTACAAGGGAGCTACTGCTCTCCCCACACCAACAGAGCTCCAACGCACTCCTGTGGAAATGGTAAACTCTATTAGCCCAACAACAACTGTGAATTGTAATTCTTGTGAAAGACTGAATTATCAGATTTTAAAAAATCCTCTAGTTTTAATTAGTGATTAGAAAGGGTAAATGGTAGAGCTCCGGTATCATTTTGCATGAAGAAGTAAAAAGGACACTACTATTCTAAAAAAGCCCAATGTTTTTTGGCAAGTCTGCCCAAAAGTGGAGAAATGGATTCAAGTTCTCGTAAAGGGAAAGAGAATAGCACATGGCCATTTTTCAAACTACAATTCAGATCTTTGTTGTTGGTTTTTTTGTTTTGTTTTGTGTGTGTGTGTTTTCTGTTTTTGAGACAGAGTTTTGCTCTATTGCCCAAGCTGGAGTGCAGTGGTGTGATCTTGGCTCACTGCAACCTCCACCTCCTGGGCTCAAATGATCTTTCTACCTCTGCCTCCTGAGTAGCTGGGACCACAGGCATGCACCACCATGCCTGGCTAATTTTTGCATTTTTTGTAGAGATGGAGTTTCATTCACCATGTTGCCCAGGCTGGTCTCGAACTCCTGAGCTCAAGCGATCTGCCCTCCTCGGCCTCCCAAAGTGCTGGGATTACAGGTGTGAGCCACCATGCCCTGCCAGTTTTTTGTTTAAGGGATTCATAATCAAGGCAAATAGGGAAAACTTATAGCCAGATGCAGTCACCTATAATACTCTACCTATTCTCTGTCTCCAGTTCATTCTTGCGTAGATTTGCATCATCTAGAAGGCTCTGCAATAAGGCTATTTTTTCATTGTCCGAACCTTCTTGGTTAAGCTTTAACATCTTATTCTCATGCTGAAGACGAATAAGTTTCTCCCTGAATGAACAAAATAAAAACTAAATATTATATACACAGTCATTTGGTGCATCAATATACAACACAGGTATCAAATCTAGCTAAGCATTCTTACAAATTTAATACCAGAACAGAAATGAAAAATAAAGAAAGTACAACAAATTCAGCTATTACAGCTGGCAAAGACATTACATTTAAGGTTTTAAATATTTTCTTTATAGAAATAATACAGTCTCTAAATACAATGATTTGTAATAAACATGATTTCAAAATCCTATTTCTTCCCTGATTTAAATATTTAAACTATGAATGCATTTATTTATTGGTTATTTGATTCTTATTAGAGAACACAATCTCTAGTGCTATGCTCTTAAATTATCAACCATTTGGTGGCAAGATATTATATCCGACAAGAATCACTTCAAGCCGGGCGCGGTGGCTCAAGCCTGTAATCCCAGCACTTTGGGAGGCCGAGACGGGCGGATCACGAGGTCAGGAGATCGAGACCTTCCTGGCTAACACGGTGAAACCCCGTCTCTACTAAAAATACAAAAAACTAGCTGGGCGAGGTGGCCGGCGCCTGTAGTCCCAGCTACTCCGGAGGCTGAGGCAGGAGAATGGTGTGAACCTGGGAGGCGGAGCTTGCAGTGAGCTGAGATCCGGCCACTGCACTCCAGCCCGGGCGACAGGGCAAGACTCTGTCTCAAAAAAAGAAAAAAAGAATCACTTCAAGACATTCAGTCTACCCATTCCTGTAATATGTAAAATTAAATTCTTGAAACAAGCCAGATCATTACAATCAGGTTACCGGACTGCACTGTTTTGGACTCTGTATATGCCAAAAGCTTACATTAAGGGATATTAAAAACAGTATCCATACAGAACTTGCCACCATATTTACTGCAGGGACAATATAATTAAGATGTTAGTTCATATGAAGACATACTTGTTGAAGATATAATTCATTCTTTTCGTTACACAGGGTCATCTTTAGGGGGCCCCATGAAGACAGTATAAACAGATACCAAATACTATGAAAAGCTGTGGAAAAGCTTATTGTGGATAAAGAAAAATCAAAGTAAGAAAGAAACATGCACACACACGCATTGCTCTTATTTTATAAACATAATAAATCTTTTACTTTTGCTACTGAAAAGATGAACCAAATCTGTGATCTAATTCAAGCAACTATTTAGAATTTGATGTATTCTATTATGGGCAACAGGGACTTTCTTGTTTTTTTTTGAGATGGGGTCTCTCTCTGTCACCCAGGCTGAAGTGCAGTGGCATGATCTCAGCTCACTGCAACCCCCGCCTCCTGGGTTCAAGCAATTCTTCTGCCTCAGTATGGGCAATAGGGACTTTATATTTTTCAGTTACAAAGTAAACACACAGTTTGTAAGGAAGATAAATGAAAAGAAAATATAAACCCTCCATAACTATAGTGCAAAATGACTACTGCTGAAATATAGCCTTCTAATTCTATGCACATATACTCACATGCAAACATTTTTCAAAAGGGATCACAAAGTACAAACTACATCGGTACCTGCTATTTCCACCTAAAATTTCACAATCTTTTTATATCATTAAATATACTTGGATATTTTAAATGACATGGCATTAAAATCGTTACTTATTTAATAAACACCCAATTATTGGGCATTCAGATTGCTACCAATTTTGAGCTTTAAGAAGTTAATAAGATTAGCCTTATAAATATACTTTTCTGTATATCATTGGTTATTTCCTCAGGATTAACTCCAAGAAAAGCAATTTTTGGATCAAAAGATAGGTGCACTTTTAGACAACAGACACATCCTGCCAATCTCCTCAAAAGAAGGGTTGTACCACTTTAACCTTTTGCCATTACCTTTAGTTTATGAGATTTCCAATTTGTCCACACCTCTAACTCAATAAAAAGTATCAAATATTAACCCATTGTCTAAAACATGTAAAATTTTCATCCCAGTTTATTATTTTTCCTTGATAGTTGTCTTCTGGACACAGCGCATATTTTAATCTGTATCTAGTCATACTCAGAAAAGCCCTATTTGCTGAATCTTTATCATCATTGTTTTTTTTTTTTTTTTTTTTTTTTTTGCAGACAGAATCTAGCTGTCACCCACGCTGGAGTGCTGTGGCGCCATCTAGGATCACTGCAACCCTGCCTCGTAGGTTCAAATGATTCTCGTGCCTCAGCCTCTTGAGTACCTGGGATTACAGGCATGTGCTAGCATGCCCAGCTAATTTTTTTTGTATTTTTAGTAGAGACAGGGTTTTGCCATGTTGGCCAGGATGGTCTTGAACTCCCAGCCTCAAGTGATCCGCCTGCCCTGGCCTCCCAGAGCACTGGCATTACACATGTGAGCCACCGCACCTGACCTATCATTGTTCCTAGTTTAAAAAACCAACTGTATTACAAATACGTTTCCTTAAAAATTGTGGTTTATAACCACTTATTTATAAACGTTCATAAATATGTGTTCATTTATTCAACAAATCTTATTAGTTCAATTATAAAGTAGCATATCAGATGGCAAAAAAGAAAAAGGTACACAAGATACTTCCAGACTTGGTGCTGCCTTATACGCCTTTTATTTGTACTTCTTTTTTTTTTTTTTGAGATGGACTTTTGCTCTTGTTGCCTAGACTGGAGAGCAATGGTGCGATCTCAGCTCACTGCAATCTCTGCCTCCTGGGTTCAAGTGATTCTCCTACCTCACCCTCCTGAGTAGCTGAGATTACAGGCATGCATCACCAAACCCAGCTAATTTTGTATTTTTTTAGTAGCGACAGGGTTTTGCCATGTTGGTCAGGCTGGTCTTGAACTCTGACCTCAGGTGATCCACCCACCTTGACCTCCCAAGGTGCTAGGATTACAGGAGTGAGCCACTGCGCCTGGCCCGTTTGTCCTTCTTAAACAAATGTTAACCAACAACTACAAATTGTTTCCATTTATTCAACAAGTATTTGAAAGCTTATTTCAACTTTTACAGTGTATGAAACCCTTACACAGCCGGGCGCGCTGGCTCAAGCCTGTAATCCCAGCACTTTGGGAGGCCGAGACGGGCGGATCACGAGGTCAGGAGATCGAGACCATCCTGGCTAACACGGTGAAACCCCATCTCTACTAAAGTACAAAAAAAAAAAACTAGCCGGGCGAGGCGGTGGCGCCTGTAGTCCCAGGTACTCGGGAGGCTGAGGCAGGAGAATGGCGTGAACCCGGGAGGCCGAGCTTGCAGTGAGCTGAGATCTGGCCACTGCACTCCAGCCTGGGTGACAGAGTAAGACCTTGCTTCTAAATAAATAAATAAATGGAATTTTAAAAATGCTATGAATAAAAAATATAAGGTATGATTGAGGGAAGAGTAGTTAAGATGGGGAGTCATTTCCTCCTGTCTATAGCATTATATCTTTCCCAGACCTTTCCATGTGGTTAGCAGATAAATCTTTTTTTTTTTTTTTTTTGAGACGGAGTCTTGCTCTGTCCCCCAGGCACAACCTCAGCTCACTGCAAGCTCTGCCTCCTGGGTTCACATCATTCTCCTGCCTCAGCCTCCTGGGTAGGAGAGTACCTGGGATTACAGGTGCCCGCCACCAGGCCTGGCTAATTTTTTGTATTTTTAGTAGAGACAGGGTTTCACCATGTTAGCTAGGATGGTCTCGATTTCCTGAACTTGGGATCTGCCCACCTCAACCTCCCAAAGTGCTGGGATTACAGGTGTTAGCCACCAAGCCCAGCCGGTTAGCAGACAAATCTTAATAACTAATAATTTTGCATGCTGATAGCTAAGCACAACTATTGTCTACAGGCCAAATGTCTTCATTGCTTTACGTCTGCTGAGGATACTCAAGCTAAGGACATAATAATTGGCTTTGTATGTGTGAAAGATTGTCTTATTGAAGTGAGCAAATCAATTTTCCATAGGGCCAGCAGAAGAAAGCTTCTAACACGCTGAAAACATAAAAATTTAACAGAGTTCATGTTGAAAATGTTGGTTAGAAAGAATAAGGAAATGATCCTCTTCATATTGTAGAGAAATACGTTTTCTCCAGGAATACTGTGCAGTGTAAATGTGAACACCACAATCTCCTTACCTGATTTCAGGTGTAACAATCTCTGCTGCTAGACTGTCTGAAGACTCCTGACTTCCAAGAGGCATTAACCCTGTAAATACACAAACATAAATATAAGGCTAATGGAAAACACAGTTATACAACTTTCGATATGAAACCCTACTTTGAGCATTAATTTTAACAGCAAAAATAATTTTCAAGTAAAGGACTGTGTCACAGTGGTCTTAAAATATTATTAAGTGTAGTCTTAATAAAAATACCATTTTAAGTATTATTAAGTATACAATAGAATGGCATTCAGTATATTCACAGTGTTGTATAACCATCACTGCTACGAATTTTCAAAACTTTTTCATCATCCCAATCACGAACTCTGTAACCATTAAGCAGTAATTCCCTATTCCTCCCTCCCCTATCCCCTGGTAACCTCTATTCTATTCTACTTTTTTTTTTTTTTTTTTTTGAGACAGACTCTCACTCTATTGCCCAGGCTGGAATGCAATGGCGTGATCTCAGCTCACTGCAACCTCTGCCTCCTGGGGTCGGGCAATTCTTTTGTCTCAGCCTCCTGAGTAGCTGGGATTACAGGTGCCCACCCAACTAATTTTTTGTATTTCTAGAAGAGAGGGGGTTTCACCACGGTGGCCAGGCTGGTCTTGAACTCCTGATTTCAGGTGATCCTCCCGCCTCAGCTTCCCAAAGTGCTGGGATTACAGGCGTGAGCCACTGTGCCCAGCCTTACTTTTTAAATGTAATGATGTAACACACACATTTCTCTCTGTCAGGTGTATAAAAAATATTCATTTTTTTTTTTTTTTTTTTTGAGACGGAGTCTCACTTTGTCGCCCAGGCTGGAGTGTAGTGGCATGATCTTGGCTCACTGCAACCTGTCTCCTGGGTTCAAGCAACTCTCCTACCTCAGCCTGCCAAGTAGCTGGGATTACAGGCACCTACCAGCACGCCCAGCTAATTTTTGCATTTTTAGTAGAGACAGGGTTTCACCACGTTGGCCAGGCTGGTCTCGAACTCCTGACCTGAGGCAATCTTCCCCACTCAGTCTCCCAAAGTGCTGGGATTAAAGGTGTAAGCCACCACACCTGGCCACCTTATTCTTTTAAATGGCTCTACTGTATACAGTTGAATAAGAATACTATTCCTGTATTGCTGAACTTTCAGGCTGTTTCAAAATCTCACTATTAGAAAAATGCTTTAATTCATTAGGGTAAATTTAATTTGTAGAGCAAAAGTGCTAGGTCAAAGGATACATAAACAAAGAGGGTGTCCTAATCCTTTTTCTGTTGATTATAACAGAACTGAAACTGGCCGGGCGTGGTGGCTCAAGCCTGTAATCCCAGCACTTTGGGAGGCCGAGACGGGTGGATCACGAGGTCAGGAGATCGAGACCATCCTGGTGAAACCCCGTCTCTACTAAAAAAATACAAAAAACTAGCCAGGCGAGGTGGCGGGCGCCTGTAGTCCCAGCTACTCGGGAGGCTGAGGCAGGAGAATGGCGTAAACCCGGTAGGCGGAGATTGCAGTGAGCTGAGATCCGGCCACTGCACTCCAGCCTGGGCAACAGAGCGAGACTCCGTCTCAAAAAAAAAAAAAAAATTACATATTGGGGAGTGTTTTGCCTTACTAAGAGCATCTAAAACTCTTCATCTGGCTCTGGAGAAAGAAGTTATGATTCTCATTTTGCAGAACAAACCAAGTCTTGGAGAGTTTAGTTACTAGCTCAAGCTGCAGAGCAGAGACCATTATGATGGTATTCAGCGTTTATGACACCTTATGTTTATGATGGTACATACCAGTTTTCTTTTTAAAGTTGTGAATCTTATCGCTTCTCGGCCTTTTGGCTAAGATCAAGTGTGTAAAGTTGTGAATCTTTTTGGGCCTTCTTTAATGGTTAAGTGTTTCGGTTTTTTCGGTTTTCTTTTTTTGGAGACAGTCTCACTCTGTTGCCCAGGCTGAAGTGCAATGGTGCTATTTCAGCTCACTGTAGCATCCACCTCCCGGGTTCAAGCAATTCTCCTGCCTCACCCTCCTGAGTAGCTGGGATTACAGGCGTGAGCCACCGCGCCCGGCCTCATAAATATCTTTATAAGACGTTTATTGCTCAGAATTCTAGAGGCTGAGAAGTCCAAGACTGAGGGGGCACATCTGGTAAGAGCCTGCCTGCTGGTGGGGACTCTCTGCAGAGTCCCGATGCAACACAGGGCATCACATGGTGAGGGGGTTGAGCATGCTCACTTGTTCGCTCAGGTCTCTTTTTCTTTTTATTGAGGAGTTTCACTCTTGTCATCCAGGCTGGAATACAGTGGCATGATCTTGGTTAACTGCAACCTCCGCCTCTCAGGTTCAAGTGATTCTCCTGTCTCAGCCTCCCTAGTAACTGGGATTACAGGCGCCCATCTCCACACCCAGCTAATCCTTGTATTTTTAGTAGAGACTAGTTTTTGTCACGTCAGCCAAGCTGGTCTCAAACTCCTGACCTCAGGAGATCCACCCGCCTCGGGCCTTTCAAAGTGCTGGGATTACAGGCCTGAGCCACCGCACCAGGCCCTCTTTTTCTTATAAAGCAACCAGTACCACTCCCATGACGACGCATTACTCCATTAACATATTAATCCATGTATGCATTAATCCATCCCTGAGGGCAGAGTCCTCATGCTTTAATCACCTCTTGAAGGCCCCACCTCTCAAAACTACCACACTGGGTATTAACTTTCAACGTGAGTTTCAGAGGGGACATTCAAACTATAGCAGCAAGGTTAAAACATATAGGTTTATAGGTGCAAAGAAACAAATGTGATAGTTTACATGAAAGGGTTTATGGTTTCTTGATTATATCAGAGCTGAGAGAAAAAGGGTTAAACTTCAGGTGAGATTTTTTTTTTTTTTTTTTTTGAGACGGAGTCTCAGAGTCTCGCTCTGTCACCCAGGCTGGAGTGCAGTGGCTGGATCTCAGCTCACTGCAAGCTCCGCCTCCCGGGTTTATGCCATTCTCCTGCCTCAGCCTCCCGAGTAGCTGGGACTACAGGCGCCCGCCACCTCGCCCCACCAGTTTTTTGTATTTTTTAGTAGAGACGGGGTTTCACCGGGTTAGCCAGGATGGTCTTGATTTCCTGACCTTGTGATCCGCCCGTCTCGGCCTCCCAAAGTGCTGGGATTACAGGCTTGAGCCACCGCGCCTGGCCGAGATTCTGAAAATTGCATAAAAACTCATGTAGAGGCTGGGTGCAGTGGCTCATGCCTGTAATCCCAGCACACTGGGAGGCCAACGCAGGTGGATCATCTGAGGTCAGGAGTTCAAGACCAACCTGGTCAACACGGTGAAACCCTATCTCTACTAAAAATACAAAAAATTAGCTGAGTATGGTGGCAGGCGCCTGTAATTCCAGCTACTCTGGAGGCTGAGGCAGGAGAATCACTGAACCTGGGAGGCGGAGGTTGCAATGAGCCGAGATCATACCATTGTGCTCCAGCCTGGGCAAAAAGAGCAAAATTCCACCTCAAAAAAAAAAAAGAAAAAGAAAAAACAAAACTCATGAAGAGATGCTTAGAGATATCTGAAAGAACTGCGAGGCAGCAATGAGGATGCAGTTATAATCACAAACGATATATTTTTGGTGAAAACAAGAAAGATATATAATAATTTCCTTAAGTTGTCCTTGGTAATCTGGAATAGAGAAAAAAAATTAGGATATCTCAATTAGGGTTTGACAAGCTAGAAACAGGTCAAGAGAATAAAGAAGGGGAGTGGTGGTGAGAACAAAATGAAAATGGTTTCTGTGCAGCTGGGTAAACTGGAAAATGAAGCAAGAAGAGAGCTGATTAATAAGACAACAGAGAGAGAGAGCAAGGAGGTGAAATGAAAGAGAGGAGCAGGGAAAAAAGAATGTTGTAGTCAGAGGAAAAGAAAAATTCCAGTTTCAGGTAAATGAAAAGCCACAGGCTGGTTACTAGTCTGGGAGTGAACTGTGAAGCCAAACAAGCGATCCATCGGCCTCCACCATCCCCAGCTGATGTCAAAGGAGTGGGTGGGGTAAACCTTGAGCCAAGTGTGGTTCTTTTCCTGGGAGAAAGAGCAGTTTTCTCCTTAGGATCTAAGTTCCTTAATGGATTGACACCTACTCAACTTTTCTTAGTTGAAAAAAAATCACTGCTTTAGGAAGTCTGATGTACTTAAAAGAAAATTATCATTTTCTTTTAGAGACAGAGTCTCGCTGTCACCCATGCTGGAGTGAAGTGGCACCATTTTGGCTCACTGTAACCTCAAACTCCTGGGCTCAAGTGATCCTCCCATCCGAGCCTTCCAAGTAGCTGGACTACAGGTATGAGCCATTGCACCCAGTTATTATTTTTATTTTTGTAATACATAATTAGAGACAGATGGAATCTCAATGTGTTGGCCAGGCTGAACTCAAGCTCCTGGACTCAAGAAATCTTCCTTCCTTGCCCTCCCAAAGTGCTGGGATTACAGGCACGAGCCACCATGCCTGGCCCATATTCTATTTAATATTTGAAATAATTGTGTTAAGTATGCAACATTAAATTACCTGCCACTAGGTGTGATCTTTGGGCACCAGCAAAACTAGGTCACCCTAATTTGTCAAGAGTAAATGGTTATCTGGTCGGGTGCAGTAGAACACACCTGTAATCCCAGCACTTTGGGAGGTCATGGAGGGCAGATCACCTGAGGCCAGGAGTTCAAGATCAGCCTGGTCAACACGATGAAACTCCTTCTCTATTAAAAATGCAAAAA
>NW_012117744.1:332355-335825 GCF_000951035.1 Colobus angolensis palliatus | reverse complement strand
CCGGCCACTGCACTCCAGCCTGGGCAACAGAGCGAGACTCCGTCTCAAAAAAAAAAAAAAAATTACATATTGGGGAGTGTTTTGCCTTACTAAGAGCATCTAAAACTCTTCATCTGGCTCTGGAGAAAGAAGTTATGATTCTCATTTTGCAGAACAAACCAAGTCTTGGAGAGTTTAGTTACTAGCTCAAGCTGCAGAGCAGAGACCATTATGATGGTATTCAGCGTTTATGACACCTTATGTTTATGATGGTACATACCAGTTTTCTTTTTAAAGTTGTGAATCTTATCGCTTCTCGGCCTTTTGGCTAAGATCAAGTGTGTAAAGTTGTGAATCTTTTTGGGCCTTCTTTAATGGTTAAGTGTTTCGGTTTTTTCGGTTTTCTTTTTTTGGAGACAGTCTCACTCTGTTGCCCAGGCTGAAGTGCAATGGTGCTATTTCAGCTCACTGTAGCATGCACCTCCCGGGTTCAAGCAATTCTTGTGCCTCAGCCTCTTGAGTAGCTAGAATTACAGGCACGCACCACCATGCTTGGCTAATTTTTCTATTTTTAGTAGAGGCGGAGTTTTGCCATGTTGGCCAGGCTGGTCTCCAACTTCTGGCCTCAAGTGATCCACCTGCCTTGGCCTCCCAAAGTGCTGGGATCACAGGCGTCAGCCACTGTGCCCAGCCTAATGGTTAAGTGTTTTAATCAAACAAAGCATACCATAAAGTTAACCTAAATATGTTTTGGGATATCTCCACCCATCTTTTTTTTTTTTTTCCTCTTAGTGATTGAAAGTTCGAATGATATGGAATCATCAGCCCACCTAAATGATTGAGCTTTGGGTCTTTTTGGGTCAACCAAGGGAAAGTGAGAAGGAAGTCAAGCAAGCCAAGAAACTACTCTCACGCCCTTCTGTGGTTGGTTGTATTTGCAAGACAGGGGGTCCCCAAGTATCTTCACTTTTTGATCCTCAGCATGGTTCCCATTTTAGAAGCTGAGGTCCCAGACTCCTTTCTGCTTATATAAGGGGTGTCGGGCAACAGAGTGTTATTTAAGAAAACTTTTTCTGTAAGTCATTTCATTAATACTTCTTGAGGACTGTATGATCTCACACTGATAACAAAGGGGATGACAGAAAGGTGAGATATAAACGTGTTCTCCCGGCCGGGCGCGGTGGCGCAAGCCTGTAATCCCAGCACTTTGGGAGGCCGAGACGGGCGGATCACGAGGTCAGGAGATCGAGACCATCCTGGCTAACACGGTGAAACCCCGTCTCTACTAAAAAAAATACAAAAAACTAGCCGGGCGCCTGTAGTCCCAGCTACTCGGGAGGCTGAGGCAGAAGAATGGCGTAAACCCAGGAGGCGGAGCTTGCAGTGAGCTGAGATCCGGCCACTGCACTCCAGCCTGGGCGACAGAGCGAGACTCCGTCTCAAAAAAAAAAAAAAAAAAAAAAGTGTTCTCCCAACATGCAAAGTGAGGAAATGAATTTTACCTTACATCTGCCTCCATTATCCTATGCCAGAGGGCCTAAAACATTGATGTGCACAAAAAACATCCGGGGCACTGTTTTAAAATTCACCTTTCTGAACTTTGTCCCCAGAGTCCCTGATTTGTAGGCATGAGTGGACCTGGGAATCTGCATCCCAGGTGATTCTAACACTATTCACCATGCTGTAAGAAACACCATTCTTTTTTTGTTTTGTTTTGTTTTTCAGACACAGTCTTGCTCTTTCCCCTAGGGTGGAGTGCAGTGGCGCAATCTCAGCTCACTGCAAGCTCTGCCTCCTGGGTTCACGCCATTCTCCTGCCTCAGCCTCCCAAGTAGCTGGGACTACCGGTGCCTGTCACCATGCCCAGCTAATTTTTTGTATTTTTAGTAGAGACGGGGTTTCACTGTGTTAGCCAGGATGGTCTTGATCTCCTGATCTCGTGATCTGTCCGCCTCAGCCTCTCAAAGTGCTGGGATTACAGGCATGAGCCACCGTGCCTGGCCAAGAAACACCATTCTTACACAAACTTGATGAGGTTTAAAAAACTCAAGTTGCAATTAAGTCTTTGTTTCTGTCATCCTTGCCAAATTATCCTATTACTAAATTGGCCCTTTTCTTTTTCTTTTTTTTTTTTTGTTGCCCAGGCTGGAATGCAGTGGCGTGACCTCAGCTCACTGGAGCCACTGCCTCCCAGGCTCAAGTGATACTCCTGCCTTAGTCTCCTGAGTAGTTGGGCCCACAGGCACATGCCACCATGACCAGCTAATTTAAAATTTTTTTTTGTAGGGGGGTCTCTTGCTATGTTGCCCAGGCTGCTCTTGAACTTGTGAGCTCAAGCCCTCTGTCCACCTCAGACTCCCCAAGGGTTGGGATTACAGGCGTCACCACCACGCCTGGCCTAAATTTGCCCTTTTCTACAAAACACTGACAGCCCCTAACCTGAATAGCATTGCTGGATCTAAGCTTAAATTGTCTGCCCAAAGCAATTTACAACAAAGTAGGAATTAGATTTAAAACATCTTTTATGGCACTTGGATTAAAAAATATATATACACACACACATCTACATCTACATCTACATCTTGGCCAGGCGCGGTGGGTCACACCTGTAATATCAGCACTTTGGGAGGCTGAGGTGGGCGGATCACACAGTCAGGAGATTGAGACCATCATGGCTAACACAGTGAAATCCTGTCTCTACTAAAAATACAAAAAATTAGCCGGGCGTGGTGGCACACCCCTGTAGTACCAGCTACTAGGGAGGCTGTGGCAGGAGAATCGCTTGAACCTGGGAGCCAAGATCTCGCCACTGCACTCCAGCCTGGCAACAGAGCGAGACTCCATCTCAAAATATGTATCTATCTTAAGGGAAGTATTAGAATACCTCTATCACACTACTTTTGTTTCTCCTTTGGAGAAATTAGCACGGCAGCGTCGTCTAATTCAAAAGCTGGAGAAGTCATGTCCACTTTTTTTCATGGGCCTGTCAAAGCCCTATCATTCATTCTTGACTCATCCTATGTCTTTGGGAAGCTTTTCTGGATAAACCTATCCACAAGGAGAATCCTTTATGTCACTACCAGCCCTTGCACACGTTTCAATTATAGCACTTATCATCTTGTACCACAATTGCCTAATTTATTTTTGTATCTCCAGCTCTACTAACACAGTGCCTGGCAAACAGCAGGCACTAAATAATTGAGGGATGAATGAGTCCACGGCAAGAGACTAGGCCGGGAGTTTTAAAAATCAATGCTGGGGGCGGAGCAAGATGGCCGAATAGGAACAGCTCCAGTCTTCAACTCCCAGCGCGAGTGACACAGAAGACCGGTGATTTCTGCATTTTCAACTGAGGTACTGGGGTCATCTCACTCGGGAGTGCCAGACAATCGGTGCTGGTCAGCTGCTGCAGCCTGACCAGCGAGAGCTGAAGCAGGGCGAGGCATCACCTCACCTGGGATGCGCAAGGGGGAAGGGAATCCCTTTTCCTA
>NW_012117744.1:308074-326435 GCF_000951035.1 Colobus angolensis palliatus | reverse complement strand
ACCAACATGGCACAAGTATACATATGTAACAAACCTGCACGTTATGCACATGTACCCTAGAACTTAAAGTATAATAAAAAAAAAAAAAATCAATGCTGACTGAGAAATGAAGTATGGAAATGTCAAGGGCTGGAATAAAAATAATCCCTAACAGCACAGAATCCTCATTAAAGGAACACAGGTCAGGCAGGTGTCCCAGCCCGGCGGCGCTGAGGGGCTGGTGGTGTTTTCATTGTTATGAAATAGGTGGGCTCTCTCCTCCCGCAATCCCCCAAGAGCCCGGCCTCCCAGGTTCCCACTCTTAGGTGCGCCCCACCCATGACCGACTCTCCCCAGCCTGCTGCTTGTCCTCGCCAGAGCCACTCCTTCCAGTCGCTACGCCAAGGAGGGGCGTTCAAATCCTCCAGTGAGGGCCTAGGAGGCCTTTCATGGCCAATCAGTAGCCAGGCCCTGCAATTTGGGAGGAACTCGCATACACACGGACAGCTGGACTGCTAGGCTTAGGGGTCAAAAATAAGGGGACACAGTACTCTCAGAATGGAAGGGAGCCGCACAGACTGTCTGGGTTGGCCATTTTCTAAGACGAACCAACTGCTTTTCAGATTGCTCTCCACCTTTTACACGTTCCTCTGAAAAAAGTGGGTGTGACTGATTTGTAAATTGGCTCAGTGACTGAGCGTTCAGACCACCATTTGGACCAATAAGAAAAGGCAATTGCTGGAGCCTGGGCTTTGCGAAGAGGAGCACAAGTGGGCCCAATGTTTCATTTTTATCTATTGGTACAATCATGTTCAAGTGAACCAAATAGTTTTATTTATACTAGTAGAAATAAATCATCTGGCTGGGCGTGGTGGCTCACGCCTGTAATCCCAGCACTTTGGGAGCCAAGGCGGGTGGATCACCTGAGGTCAGGAGTTCCAGATCACTCTGGCCAACATGGTGAAACCCTGTTTCTACTAAAAATACAAAAATTAGCTGGGCGTGGTGGTGTGCCTGTAATCCCAACTACTTGGAAGGCTGAGGCAGGAGAACCGCTTGAATCCGGGAAGCAGAGGTTACAGCAAGCGGAGACTGTGCCATTGCACTCCAGCCTGGGCAGTAAGAGTGAAACTCCGTTTCAAAAAAAAAGAAAGAAAAGAAAAAAGTAAAAGAAAGAAATTATCTGGTTTGTGCTCCCAAAACGTTTTTACCTTGAGTTGTGAGCTGCCCTTCTTGAGCTTGTACACAACGAAGCTCTTCAATGGTTTCCTTCAGAGAATCTCTTTCTGTTCTCAGTCTCTGGAGAGACATAAAAACATGAAGGGGGGTTAGCTTCACGTTTTAAGAATTTATTCATCAGAGGCCTTTGCCTTACGCAATAGAATGATAAACAATAGTGAACATGAACATGTTTTACCTTTTGCTTTTCTATGGAAAGATCATAGAAGGAAGAAAAGATTAAAACAATTTTTCCCATTTAACAATACTGAATATCTACTATGTGCAAGGCAATATGCTATCCACAGTTAAACAAAACTGTCTACTGCATCTTTAACAATTAGTAACTAATTTCTTAACATTCTTTTCACTAGACATAAAACATTGAAGAACAAAGACAATAAATATTCATAAATCATGAAAAAGTATAAATATTTTTAAAAGATTTGAAATATGCTGAACAACAAAAAGTCCTCTATTAATCATACAGAAAACAAGAAAGCTACACAAATGTATAGAAAGTCATGAGCAGAACAATGTAAAGGAGACAACAGTGGTAGAAAAGATAACTATATAAAAAAGAAATCTGAATGAAGTATTATAAAAATATTCTTTCGACTTTTTTGCCTTATTTCTGAAACACAAATGGAATTCTCCTATAGCTTAAAAATAAACAGGATTTCTAATTTTTAAATTCATAAATAACATAAATTAATGTGGCCAAACATGAATTAAACATAAATGCCTTAATTTTAGCAGTGCTCAAAACCAAAATGCCTAATACATATACTCACATCCTTTTCTTTTTGAAGACTGTCAACTTTTTCTTTTAGCCGCTTATATTCAAAATCTAGTTTATCTGCTTTCTTTGATTCTTCGGATAATCTATTTTGTAGTTCTACTACCTGATACAGAAAGATACCATTACTTATACATAATCTGAAACATTAGAAATTATCACTATTTTCTTCTACAGGTTTAAGAAAACTAAACCCTCTCCCACCAGTACTCAAATGCATATGATCCAGCAGTCTAACACAGTGGAGAGAACTAGGAATAAAAACCTGCCCAGTTACTATGGGTTCCCAACCAGAATCATCCAGTGTAACAATGTTCAAAATCATACAAGAATCTATAGGATTTTCATTTCCAGCAATAGAGATAACTAGGTAGTCTGAAATTCTTTTTGTATAAAACAAAATAAATGCTGTGGTGGGGCAGGGGGATTCCAATTGCATAGCTAAGCTTACAAGAAAATAAGGGAAATCCTCAGAGGTTAAAACCAGAATGAGAAGTTCATGCAGATGCTCTGGGTACCATGAGGTGTCAACAGGAACCTAGAGCTTTAAAAGGAGATGAGGGTTGTTAAACTACCCTGGGCTCTAAAAGGTAACAAATCAGCAAATAGGTGCATTAGGAAAAAAAATTTTCATCAGCTGGAAAAATAAACTGAGTGCTTTGGGATTAAAAAAAGCATAACTTGGGGGTTAAGTGCAGTGGCTCACGCCTGTAATCCCAGTACTTTGGGAAGCTGAGGCGGGAGGAGGGCTTGAACCCAAAATCTGAGACCAGACAAGGCAACATAGGGAGACCCCGTCTCTATAATTTAAAATTAGCTGGGTGTGGCAGCACATGTCTTAGTTCCTCAGGAGGCTGAGGTGGGACAATCACTTGAGCCCAGGCGTTCAAGACTGCAGTGAGCTATGACCATACCACCATTGCACTCCAGCCTAGGAAACAGAGTGAGATGCTACCTTAAAAAAAAAGTAAGAATGAAAGAAAAAAGGATAACTTGGAAGTTTGTAACCACAGCCTGTTAATAATACGTGGACTTGTGTTTGAATTTTTACTACTTGCATTGTCTGGGAAAACCTAAGCCAAGCAATTAGAGGAGTATTAGTTGGTAGTGCTGTGGAAAATCTGCCATA
This sequence comes from Colobus angolensis palliatus, assembly GCF_000951035.1. Classification (NCBI taxonomy): domain Eukaryota; kingdom Metazoa; phylum Chordata; class Mammalia; order Primates; family Cercopithecidae; genus Colobus; species Colobus angolensis. Next base: position 323,310 of record NW_012117744.1, on the reverse strand, counting down.
AACAAACACACATATTGACCACAGAAACAAAACCTCAACCCATGAGCCTCAGGATTCCCCAAGGTAAAGACGAGCTAATGAAAGAGCAAAATCCAAAATTATAAAGGCCATAAAGAAATATGCCACAATGAACAAGACTCTGTGGAAAACATTAACAGCAATAACAACCAAAAAATAATAGAATAAGATCTCCAAGGATTTCAGATTGGAATTATCAGATACAAAATACACATACTTAAAAAAATAAAGAGAAAATCTAAATTTTAAAAGGAGTAGGAGGCCAGGCACGGCGGCTCACACCTATAACCCTAGCACTTTGGGTGGCTGAGGCGGGCAGATTGCCTGAGCTCAGGAGTTTGAGATCACCCTGGGGGCAACATGGTGAAACCCTGTATCTACTAAAATATAAAAATTCAGCCGTGCTTGGTGGTGCACTTCTGTAATCCCAGCTACTCGGGAAACTGTGGCAGGAGAATTGCTTGAACCCAGGAGGTGGAGGTTGTAGTGAGCTGAGATTGCACCACTGCACTCCAACCTGGGCCAGAGCCAGACTCTGCCTCAAAATAAATAAATAAATAAATAAATAAAAATAAAATAAAAAACAAAAAGGAGTAAGAGACCATCAAAAATAACCAGGGAGATTTGAAAAAGCACACAAAGAAGGCTTGTAGACAAAATATTATCATTTAAAAAATGAAGTGGCCGGGCACGGTGGCTCACGCCTGTAATCCCAGCACTTCGGGAGGCCAAGGCAGGTGGATCACCGGAAGTCAGGAGTTCGAGACCAGCCTGGCCAACATAGTGACACCCCGCATCTACTAACAATACACAAAAATTAGCCAGGCATGGTGGTGGGCGCCTGTAATCCCAGCTGCTTGGGAGGCTGAGGCAGGAGAATCACTTGAATGTGAGAGGTGGAGGTTGCAATAAGCAGAGATTGTGCCACTGCACTCTAGCCTGGACGACAGAGTGAGACTCTGTCTCAAAACAAAACAAAAAACCAAAACTAAACAAACAAACGAAAACAAACAAAAAACATATAGCAATCTTTGTAATATACTGGCAAAATAAAACATTCTGCACATAATCAACAAGGAATGCTTTCCCACCATTATTGTTTTTCACTCCAAGTTGTACTGAAATCCGGGTATGCTGATTAAGAAGAAAAAAAAGGATATGGAATAGAAAGGGAGAAACTGGGCTGGGTGCAGTGGCTCACGCCTATAATCCCAGCCCTTTGGGAGGCCGAGACAGGAGGATGTCTTGAGCCCGGGTATTTGAGACCAGTCTGGGCAACATGACGAAACCCCATCTCTACAAAAATTACAAAATTAGCTGAGTGTGGTGGCACACACTTGTGGTCCTAGCTACTTGGGAAGCTAAGATGGGAGGATCACCTGAGCCTGGGGAGGTCGAGGTTGCAGTGAACCATGGCTGCACCACTGCACTCTAGCCTGGGTGACAGAGTGAAACCCTGTCTCAGGAAAAAAAAAAAAAAAAAAAAAAAAAAATAAGAAAAAAAAAAAAAAAAAGACATACATTCCTTTTATTTCTTTACTATATCCCCCCTGACAAGAGAATCTACAGACATTATCAGAAGTAATATGAGAATCTGGCAAGGTTGCAGAATCAACATATAAAAGTTAATTTCATTCATATAAATTAGTAATAAAGTGAAAATGGTAACTCTAACTGCATTCAAAAAACAACCCAAAACACAAAGCACCTAACAGTAACTACAATGAAATATGCACAAAATCTTTAGAAGAACATTAATAAACTTAACCCAAAGACATGTAAGACCACGGAAAGGTCTCATGTTCAGACAGGAACAACTCTCCCCAAATTGATCAAGAGAGTCGATGTAATTCCAGTTCCCATGAGTTTGGAGTTTAAAGGGAAAGCAAAGGGCTGAGAACAGACTTTTGAAAAAGGACCAAGTATGAGAGTCTGTACTACCACCTATCAAAATTGCTAAAAATCTGTAAAACCTGAGTGTGATATTGGTGTAGGAACAGATAAATATACCAAGGGAACAGAAGAAAGTGTCCAGAAACAACCCATAAATAACATGGATACTTTAGATATACAAGGTAGAATTGTAGGTCACTGTGGAAGAAAGGACTATTAAATAAATGGTGGTAGGCTGACTATTTATCCACATAGACAAAAAGAGTCTCAAAGGGATCCCTACTTCACACCCTACACAAAAATTAATTCCAAGTGGATTAAATACCTAAATGTGCAAAACAAACTTTAAATCTTTGTAAAGAAAATAGAGAAGATTAGACTATATACTTATGTAGGAAATAATTTCTTAAAATATAAAAAGTACAAATCATAGAAGTACTTGAAGTTCATTATGCTGAAATTATCAACCTCAAAAAAGTAAAAGGACAAGTCATAGACCTATAGGAGATTAAGTAAAAATATGTGCAAGTGATAAAGAATATCTAGAACATATAAACAACCTTTAGAAATCAGTAAATGATTCAATTTTTTAAATAGGTAAAAGATAAAAATAGGAAATTTACAAAAGAAATATGGTCAGTCAATATATTTGTAATCAGAGTAACACGAAGTATAGTTAAAAGGAGACACCATTTTATACCCATATAATTGGCAAATTTTACTTATTTTTTCTTTTCTCAAGACAAGGTCTTACATGTCCCATGTTGCCAGCGGAGTCACATGCAGCACAAAAGCAAAGCTGGAGTGCAGTGGTGCAATCATAGCTCACTGTAGCCTCTGAGGCCCAGGCTCAAGCGATCCTTCAACCTCAGCCTCCCAAGTAGCTGGGACCACAGGTTCATGCCACCATGCCCAGCTAACTTAAAGTTATTTTTAGAGATGGAGTCTTGCTATGTTTCCCAGGCTGGTCTGGAACTCCTGGGCTCAAGCCATTCTCCTGCCTCAGCCTCCCAAAGTGTTGAGATTACAGGCGTGAGACACTGTGCCAGGCCAGCAAAATTTAAAGTTTAAGTTTGCCAATACTGTGTGTTGGTGATGATGTGAAGCAACAGGAATATAAACTGCTTCTTGGTAACATAATAACTTTAAGGAATAATCTGCTAATATCTAACTATATTGACGATACTCTTAGACAGAAATTCCATCAAGTTGTAAAACCTTCACACATATATAGTAGAGGACCTGTACAATACCATTTATATGGCATTTCTTTTAATACAGGAAAAAAAGCTGAAACATCCTGTAGGTCTCTTAACAGGAAAATGGGTAAATTTTGGTACAGAGACTAACTGAAATACTATACAGCAGCGGAAATGAATGTTATAAAGCTATACCTATCGTGATAAACAAATCTCAGCAAAAGAAAAAAAATTTATATAAAGTTTTGGAACATGTCAAAATGCTATAACTTTTTAGGGATAAATATATATATGTAGCAAAAGTATAGAGAGACAAATGGGAATGAAAGCTGCAGCATGGAGGCTGCCTGTAATGAGGAGGGGGAGAGAATGTTTTATTCAAGCATGAATATTTACTGAACTATGCTTTTACATTTGTATATTTCTTAAGTATTACATAATAAATAAATAAATAAAAATAAGTAAATAAAAATAAAAGTACCTGCATGGAGAGTTTAAAGCTCTTTAAATATAAGATAAATATAAATAAATACAATAGGCCGTGCATGGTGGCTCACAGTGGCTCACACCTATAATCCTAGCACTTTGGAAGGCTGAGGCTGGTGGATCACTTGAGCTCAGGAGTTTAAGACCAGCCTGGGCAACACAGTGAAACCCCGTCTCTACCAAAATACAAAAAATTAGCCAGGTATGGTGGCATGCGTCTGTAGTCCCAGCTACTCGGGAGGCTGAGGCAGAAGAATTGCTTGAACCTGGGAGGTGGAGGTTGCAGTGAGCTAAGATCACGCCACTGCACTACAGGCTGGGTGACAGAGTGAGACTTAGTCTCCTAAAAAAATAAATACAATAAAGAAAAGATAAAAAGCAGAATACCATGAAAACAAGTCAGTAATTTGGGTAAGCTACATGCTATAACTGAGAGCTTGCCTGAAGCCATCATCAAGATGCTGTGTTTCTTTTACCTGTCTCTTGTAGGTTTCAAGTTGACTTCGTGCTGCGTTGGCCTTTCTTAACTCTTCCTCTAGACTGACAGTGTTCTGCATATACACGGTATTCTTCTCTTCTAAGAGTTTAACCTGCCGCCTTAAATCACCAAGGTCTTCTAGCTTCTTTTTATAAGATTCTACTTGACCTTCTAGTTTAGACACTTTATCAGAAGAATGTCTAGAATTAGATGGGAAATTAAAAAATCAGAAACACATCCACACTTGTAAAGTTGTTTCAATATTAAGAAGGATTGCCAGGAAACACACATCTAACGACGTAAGACAAAAGTGATTCCAGGTTAATTTTCTGCACAGGTTAAAATATATGACCTAAGTTACAATTACATGTTTAATGGAGAATAATAATTTAAGAAAACCAAGCAGGAGAGTCACATGTGGCACAAAAGAAAAGTAAGTTTAACAGTGTCCAAATAATTTGGCAATTATCAGTGACCACCGGAATAGCAGCTTCAGTGGGGCAGTGTGGGCAGATAGTGGGGTCGAGGAGAGAACGTCAGTTCAAGAAGAGGAGTGAAAAAATGAGGTGGCAGGGAGTGAGACACCTCATGAGAGAACTGAAGGATAACAAGGCCCAGCAAGAAAATGAGGCCTTGCGGGCGTGGCGAAAGAACAGTTCCAGAGCTGTACAAGTAAGAAGTGATGGTCAGAATTTCTATTTTACAAACACTTGTGTATCGCTTAATTGCCAGGTACTGTTGCAAGTGTTTACAAATATAAATTCACTCAATTCCTCTTATAAACCCGAGGTAGGCATGTGTATTGTTTCCATTTTGCAGATGAGAAAACGGCCATACAGAGGTTGCAGAAGCAGTAGACCCAGGATCTCAGCCCAGGTAGCCTGGCTCTTAAGCTTGCTAGATGCTCAGAAACCCTAGAGTTTCTAACACCAGAGCCAAACTGTGCTGGGCAGTGAAGGTGAAGGTGAGGTTTTTACCTCAGCACGTCGATCTCATCTTTCAGAGACTGAGCTTCATCTGCCAAAGTGGTCAGTTCATCATTCTGTTGCCGAAGTTCAGAGATCTCCTTTTCTAACTCTTCACAGCGTATTCGATAATCATCTTTGGCTGCTTCTAGTCTGTAACCAATACAAAATAGACCAAGAAAGCACTATTTACTGCCTCCTCATTCTCCTTAGGACAGTAAAAGAAAAATATAAAGCATGAGAATAAAGCCTTCTTGAATATGTCTCCCATGTTAGTGGCCATAAGCTGCATTCTCAAATATTAACTGTCATAAAAATGGACTCCACCGTCCCAAGTCTTGGAAACGGTGACAACTGGTTACTATTTCCCTACCAGAAGGCAAGACATCATGCAGTGTTTTTCAGAACTGCAGATACAATTTAAGGGCTTTTAAAATTATAAAATTAATACATATGGTCCGGCACAGTGGCTTACAGTAATAAACCCATGATGTTAATAAAAACAACACACTCTTTACGAAAAATAACTATTTTCTAAAACAAAAAAGTGAGAAGAGTGGCACTATTTTACATTTTTGTGATTCTATTATCTGTTTTAATAGAAGACAGCTGGATTCTCATATTTGTTTCTATACTCATCTGTTGGTGACATGCTGTTTTTGGCTGAAGTATATGAAGAAAATCTAGCCTTGCAGATACATAGTTGGAAAACAGAGGGTCTTGCAGATTCTTCAAAATGGTCTCAGAGGACCTCCAGGAGCCTCGACCATTCTTTGAACTACTGACGTGGACCAAAGGGGATGGACTGTTTCTAAAGTTTCTAAGGAGCCTAAGAAAAGTTTATTACTTTTTCCTGTTAAGGTGAAAGAAAAAAAAAATCCAGAAACATTTCACTAAGGAATAACGAGAATAGTAGTTATGTTACCATACTCAGTTACTCAGTAAAGTAAAAATCTAATTGATGTTTAATTTCTCTGTTTTAACACTAAAAATCTATGGCTAGGTAAGAAACAAGTCATGATGCACTTTTTAGTAAACCGGAACAAAGTATTTTCTTCATACTCTTAAGTCTTTCAATTTTGTGCTTCTGTCTTATCTTGCAGTACATATTTTCCTTTTTCTTCTTTTTCCTTTCACCACCCAAAGGTCAAAGGGCCCTTCTTCCTTTCTTTTGGACTTTTCTTCCCACAGAAGATGTCTGGAATATTGTTCCTTTAAATCTTGCCTGTCCTTTTAAATCAGCTCACCCCTTTAAATAAGCCTATTTCTATAAACACACACATACACACCCACACACATATATAGATTTCTATAAGTCTATAAATGCATCTGTCTTTTAAAAATCCCTGCCTGCAACTTTTCATGGCATCTGGCTCTTCCCGAAGATGTGCATATTTTGAAATCCCTAATCTGTGGTTTATGGTCTACTCTGACCATTACTTTTCCAAACAAAAGTCATTTCAGATTTTCAGTGAAATTTAATCTTTCTGGTGATCATGCCAACTCGCCTGCAGGCCGCTTCACAAATGTTCTTCCTCAGTCTTTCTTGAAAGTTTCCTCAGTCACCTTTGTTTCCCACAGAGGGGCAGGTGTGGGGTGCAGGGCTGGTGTCTGATTTCTTCCTGTCACTCAGTTATTCTGGCATTCTGTCTTCAAGTAATAAGGAAGGTGGTGCTCTGATAGAACATTTCCTAGATGTGAAGTAGTTTCATGTTGTATGAGGAGATTCTGAGAAGTTGTTTATTATGGAGACTCAATGGTCTGCAGTTTCCCAGAAGTCCTAACATTATATATTATATTCTTTTTTTTTTTTTTTTGAGACAAAGTCTCGTTCTGTTACCCAGGCTGGGGTGCAATGGCACGATCTCGGCTCACTGAAATCTCCACACCCCCAGTTCATGCAATTCTCATGTCAAGCCTCCCGAGTAGCTGGGATTACAGGCACCCGCTATCATGCCTGGCTAATTTTTGTATTTTTAGTAGAGATGGGGTTTCATCATCTTAGCCAGGCTGATTGTGAATCCCTGAACTCAAGCAATCAGCCCACCTCAGCCTCCCAAAGTGCTGGGATTCCAGGCATGGGCCAATGTGCCTGGCCAATATATTCTTAACTTTAAATGACAGCTAACAAATTTTTAAAAATCAGATTTTAATGAGTTGTCTTTTACCTGAATGTTTCTTCTTGGAGCTGTTCTAATTGAGTCTGGAGCTGCAAATGCCTTCTTCCTGCTGGACTGTTAGGGTCTTCTATAGAATCAGATTGATTGAGTCTTTCCATTAATACCTGATTCTCTGCCAACAAACTACTTTTCTCTTCCTGCAATGCTGCAACCTGTTGGAATACAGGACGATGGCAGTTATTTCTTCCAATTACACTGGCATCAGCTCAATCACTTGTGAATTACCATTACAAATTAAAGCCTATATATATATTTTTTGAGGTGGAGTCTCGCTGTCAATCAGGCTGGAGTGCAGTGGCATGATCCCGGCTCACTGCAAGCTCTGCCTCCCAGGTTCATGTCATTTTCCTGCCTCAGCCTCCCTAGTAGCTGGGACTACAGGTGCCCACCACCATGCCTGGCTAATTTTTTGTGTTTTTAGTAGAGATGTGGTTTCACCATGTTAGCCAGAATGGTCTTGATCTCCTGACCCCATGATCCACCCGCCTCGGCCTCCCAAAGTGCTGGGATTACAGGCGTGAACCACCGCACCGGCCATTAAAGCCTATTTTTAAAGAAGTACAATCTCCACTTAAAATATTTACATCATTTTGGAATACTGCACGTGCAGAGCAAGACATAAGAGTAACAATTCATTCCTACTTCATATTTGAAAAAACACCTCACCAGACAAGATACAGAGATGGCAAATAAGCACGCTAATAAATAATCATTAGCTATCAAGGAAAGGCAAATTAAAATCACAATATTATATAACTACACTGCCACTAGAATAAACAAAATTAAAAAGACTGACTGTACCAGATGTTGGCAAAGAAACTTGTGGTGAGAATATAAAATGTTTCAAACACTTTGGAGAATAGTTTAGCAGTTTCTTAAATAATTAAACATGCAACGACCACATGACTGATTTAGCCATCCTACCCCTAGGTATTTACTCAAGAGAAATAAAAGCATATGCCCACACAAAGACTTAGGAAGAATGTTCATAGCAGCTTCATTTGTGATGGAGGAAAATTGGAAACAACCCAAACATCTGCCAACAAGCAAATGACTAAATGATTTGCGGTATATCATATAGGTTGAATATCCCAAATCTAAAAATCCAAACTCAGAAATGCTTCAAAATCTGAATGTTTCTGAGCACCTACATGACACTCAAAAGAAATGCTCATTTGAGCCATTTCAGCTTTTGGATTTTTGGATTTAGGACGCTCAACCAGTAAGTATATAATGCAAATATCCCCAAATCCAAAAATATCACGAATTTCAGATATGGAATACTCAACCTGTATAAAAGAAAACTACTCAGCAATAAAAAATAATTAACAATTTACAGCTACAATATAGATGAATCTCAAAATAATGTAAGAAGTCAGACAAAAGGCCGGGCACCATGGCTCACGCCTGTAATCCCAGTACTTTGGGAGGCCGAGGCGGGTGAATCACCTGAGGTCAGGAGTTCGAGACCAGCCTGGCTAAAATGGTGAAACCCCATCTCTGCTAAAAATACAAAAATTAGCCGGGCGTGGTGGCAAATGCCTGTAGTCCCAGCTACTCAGGAGGCTGAGGCAAGAGAATCGCTTGAACCTGGGAAGCAGAGGTTGCAGTGAGCTAAGATCTTGCCATTGCACTCCAGCCTAGGGGACAAGAGCAAGACTTGGTCTCAAAAAAAAAAACACACAAAAAAAGAAGTCAGACCAAAAAAAGTTAATATATATAGCAGAACTCCTTTTTACACACAAACAACGGACAAAAAAAGTCTAATTTTTGAAACATAAACATGGCTGGCATGGTGGCTCATGCCTGTAATCCTTGCACTTTGGGAGACTGAGGGAGGAGAATTACTTGAGCTAGGAGTTGGAGAACAGCCTAGGCAACACAGGGAGACCCTGTCTCCACAAAAAATAAAAAATTAGCTGAGTGTGGTGGTGAATGCCTGTGGTCCCCACTACTTGGGAGGTTGAGGCAGGAGGATTGCTTAAGTCCCAGAGGTCGAGGCTGCAGTGAGCTGTGATCACACCACTGCACTCCATCCAGGACGACAGAGCAAGACTCTGTTTCAAAAACAAAACAAAACAAAAAAAAACAGGGCAGGTACAGTGGCTCATGCCTACAATCCAAGCACTTTGGGAGGCCAAGGTGGTACGACTGCTTGGGGCCAGGAGTTTGAGACCAGCCTGGTAGCATAACAAGATCCCATTTCTACCAAAAAAAAAAAAAAAAAAAATTTAGCCAAGCCTGGTGGTACACGCCTGTGGCCCCAGCTATTTGGAAGGCTAAGGTGGGAGGATCACTTGAGCCCAGGAAGTTGATTGCACCAAGCTGTAATCATGCCACTGCACTTCACCCTAAATGACAGACAGAGCATGACCCTGTCTCAAAAAACAAAATGATGAGCCAGATGTGGTGGTTCACACTTGTAATCTCAGCACTCTGGGAGATGGAGGTGGGCAGATCACTGGAGCTCAGGAGTTCAAGACCAGCCTGGGCAATATGGCGAAACCCCAACTCTACAAAATATAAAAAAATTAGCTGGGCGTCATGGTGTGCACTTGTAATCCCTGTTACTCAGGAGGCTGTGGTGGGAGGATTGCTTTAGCCCAGGAGGCGGAGGTTGCAGTGAGCCAAGATTGCACCACTGACTCCAGCATGGATGACAGAGTGAGACCCTGTCTCAAAAAACAAAATGAAACATAAACATGATTATTTAAGAAAATAACAAAGCAAAGGGGCTTATAACGAAAAGCTACAGTTTCCTATGGAGTTTTCCCACTCTCCAGAGAATAGTTTTTACTGTTCCTAATTTTACTGCTTTTGGTTGTTACTTTCCATATCTAAATAATGTTACACAATTATTTCTTGACTTCTCAACCTTAGACATTATCTAGTGACTCTCTCCTCTGACATGTTTGATTACAGCAACTTGTGCCATTCCTTCCTACCACAAATATAGTTAATCACTATTATCACTTCCTTCACTGATCACCTCTGCAACTTTAAACTACTTATTGATATTTCACTCAGTCACCCACCCACTCATCACTCATTCACTCACTCACCTACTATGAGCTAGGTATGGTATCCTTGCACTTTTCTAAGTGCAAGGGATATGGAGATGAAAAAAGGGAAGTTCTCACTCATGTGTTATATATTCGAAACAAATTATAAGTAAAAACAAATCATTGCACAAGAAAGTAAATTAATAAATACATGTAAAAACTAGAAATATACAGTGCTATGCAGTGCTATGCAGACTGATATGGTTTGGATATTTATCCTCTCCAAATCTCATGTTGAAATGTAGTCCCGAATGTTGGAGGTCGGGCCTGGTGGGAGATGTTTGGATCACAGCACTGGATCACTAATGAATGGCTTGGTAGTGTCCTCATAAGTGAGGGAATTCTTGCAAGACCTGGTTGTTTAAAAGTGTATGGCAACTTTCCACCCCTTGCTCCTGCTCTTGCCATGTGACACAGCTGCTTCCCCTTTGCCTTCTGCCATGACTGGAAGCTTCCTGAGGCCCTCACCAGAAGCAGATGCTAGAGCCATGCTGGAAAGCTTGCAGAACCATGAGCCAATTAAACGTCTTTTTTCTTTATAAATTACCCAGCCTTGGGTATTTCTTTATAACTATACAAAAACAGCCTAGTACACAGAGAATTAAATAACAACAACAAAAAAGACTGGTTGATTATTTGGGATTACTCAACATGGAAGGCCTTCCTGAAGAGACCTACTTTAGACCTACTTCAGTGCCTGATGCATTCCAGTGCCTGACATTTTATGACAAATAAATCAGGTGATTTTTGAGCTGAGTTTGGATGACAAGGAGCAGTTAGTCATGTAATGATTGTCTCCCTGTAGTTCTAGATGTCCTACTTGGTAAGATGAAAGCCACCATTTCTGGCTGTCCCTTTCCTTCATCACTCCTGTTTTACTTTTCAAACTCTGTCACTGGCATCTTAACTTTCACAATAATGTTTCTCTATAGGACAATTCTAAATGTTGAAAACCAATAAGGTTTACATTAAAGATTACATGCTTATGACTGTGTTGCTGTTTTCTCCACAGCAAAACATGCTGTAGGGCTACCTCTTCTCATAACTTCTCTGCAACACTATCATTCATTTTGCAATCTGTCCATACCTGGGATTGGCAAACTGTTCTGGTGTAAAGGACCATATTGTAAATGTTTTAGGCAAGTACTCCACTCTGTCATTGAAGCCTGAAAGGAGCCACAGATAATACATAAAGGAGCCATGATAAAATTGTATTTGTAAAAACAGAAAGCAAGCCGTAGTTTGCCAATCCCAGTATATAAATTTAATTTTATGTTACTAAAGATACTTATATTCTGCTTATAAAAATAATATAATCTTATTATAACTCTTAGCATTTGTATATAAATTCTAAAATCTGAAATGCAATTAACAGCACTTACATTATGACTTTGTAAATATTATTTCCTAGATAACCGAACAAGTGTGATGTGATTCCTTTCTTCAATATGCATCCAATGCAATGACCAACTCATATGCCTTTCAAAGCAAAATGCTTCTTCTATTGCAAAGTATTACGAACTCTACATATGCATAACCTAGCTTTAACGAGTACCAAAACATGGCCAACTATGTCTCCCATGTATGTCCCCCGCTTTAGTCAAGGTAAATTCCAGACAATCTTATTCTTGTCTGTTATTTGTGAAAGGTATTGTCAACTTTAATTATGTTCTTGAATTTTTTTGTTTTGACAATTCTACTTAAAAAAATTTTTTTTTTCAAGACATAGTCTTGCTCTGTCACCCAGGCTGAAGTGCAGTGGCACAATCTTGCTCACTGCAACCTCTGCCTCCCAGGTTCAAGCAATTCTCCTGCCTCAGTCTCCCAGGTAGCTGGGATTACAGGCGCCCACCACCATACCTGGCTAATTTTTTGTATTTTAGTAGAGATGGGGTTTCACCATGTTGGCCAGGCTGGTCTCGAATTCTTGAGCTCAAGTGACCCCCTCAAGCCTCCCAAAGTGCTGGGATTACAGGTGTAAGCCACTGCGCCCAGCCATTTTTTCCCTAAAAAAGAGTTGCGTTATAGTTAAGATGTACTGTATGGCAGTACACAGCACATTTGGTGGTACTTACAGTGGTATGTTTTAAAGAGGCAGTGCACAGAACAAATCTCTTACCTGCATATCCAATTCATGGCATCTTTGAGCAATTTCTTCCTTTGCTGACAAAGCTTCATTTAGTTCCTCTGTAGTTTTCTTAAGCTGGTTAGAAACAAAGAGATTTAATATAAAGTGGTAACAATTAATAATTTGTATGTTCAACACAGAATTAAAATATTTCCCCCCTTTCTTTCTTGAAGAGAGAAGGGTACAGGAAGAAATCAAGAATCCTGTGGAAGAGTACAAAGACAGCACTTTTAAGTTTAAATTAATTTATTTTACTCTGTCTTGTCTTTTCCGTCCTTTGAATTTGGCTCATTCCCCATATCAAGTTTTTTTATGCATCTTTTTCGATCTAGACTACCTGGTTCTTGGTAAGGATAATTCTTTAATAACTGAGAAATTTTACTTTCGTAAAATATGTATGTGCTAGAGGAATAGGGATTTTAATTGTTAAAATATGCAGCTAGAACATTTCAGCACAAGTGTTTTAGTCATATTAAAACCTTATGCTAGGGGTGGGGGAAGAAGAGTCATATCAAAATCTTATGGAAGGGCAAGGGGAGGGATAGCATTAGGACAAATACCTAATGAGTGCAGGCCTTAAAACCTACATGATGGGTTGATAGGTACAGCAAACCACCATGGCACATGTATACCTATGCAACAAACCTGCACATTCTGCTCAGGTATCTCAGAACTTAAAAAAAAAAAAAAAACTATCAAAAACTCTTGTGAAAAGAGTTAGAATATGATGAAAATTTGCATCTCCTGAGATTAAGAAAACAAAAACATTCCTGAAGGAAAAAATCTTATGTTAATTTGTGTAGCACCATTAAAAAATTTATTTACTATCAACATAAACCAAACATTCTTGAGTTATATCTCATTACTATATAAACTCTTTAAGTTAGCAAAAGCATGAAAAAAAATTGATTAAAAGAAAATTTTATTGTCTCTTCATTTCATGTGACAAAACCTCTGTGTAGTAGACCAAAAAAAAAAAAAAAATTAAAGCTTGGGTGAAAACTGCAACATGTCCAAAGGTTTTTCTGCAAAACATTTAGAAACCATGGGGAGGGAGTGAAAGAAGACAAAGAAAACAAAGATTTCTATTCATGTATTGCATGAGATGTACAAAACGGCTTGAACACAGAACTTGAGAGTATAATTAACACTTCATTAAGAAGTGATATTTAGACCAGGTGCGGTGGCTCATGCCTGTAATCCCAGCACTTTGGGAGGCTGAGGCTGGTGGATCACAAGGTCAGGAGATCAAGACTATCCTGGCTAACATGGTGAAATCCCGTCTCTACTAAAAATACAAAAAAAATTAGCTGGGCATGGAGGCAGGCGCCTTTAGTCCCAGCTACTCGGGAGGCTGAGGGAGGAGAATGGTGAAAACCCAGGAGGCGAAGCTTGCAGTGAGCCGAGATCGCGCCACTGCACTCTAGCCTGGGCGACAGACTGAGACTCTGTCTCAAAAAAAAAAAAAAAAAAAAGGAAGCGATATTTAAAAGTACAAAGTAACTTTTCTGTTAAAATCATAAAAATATATTGCAGGATTCCTTTAAAAATATACTAGTTCTTTAGAGCATTTAGTTATTCACTACTTCACAGAAATGAGGGGTGGGATGGAAAAGATATCTTGAACTGCCAAAAGGAAATGTAAGTATCTTTTGCATTAGATACAAATCATAAAAATAAATTCATGTCATTTTCCAGGAATTTGACAGGTCATTTTTCAAGAAAATGACAACTGTATATTTCATTTTTCTAGCAAATGACATGAATTTATTCTTATGATTCATATAATCATAAGCTGTAACATCTATTGTGTTAACATTGTTATTACTAACAGAAAAATAAAAATTCATGATTAGAAAATAGGAGTCACAATAAACTAAAAAAATTAACCTATTTCAAAGTAGGTTATACAATGGCACTTTAATTGCAAATGCATTTTATTACAAATTACAAACTTAATTATAAATGTGTAAATTCCATTAGTAAAATAGCTTACATACTTAAAATTTTAGGTAAAATATAAAGAATTATACCAATATAATCCAAAAGCAATTTTAACCCATTCTTCTCATTAACATCTGAAGCTTATCCTTTTCAACCTTTTCATGAATAAAAACAATGTAAAATTATATACCTGGCGATCAAGGTCAACATAGGCATCGTTTCCAGCAGAGACAGGAGATTCTTTACTCATCAGCTGAAATGAAGATTTAAATGACTATAACTATAAGACAAAAAAGACATTCTACATAAAATACTTAACATAAGAAAATTAATACCCAGCCACTATAAAAATATAAAAATCAAAATGAAAACACACATGTAAAACACTTTGCATTACATTAAAGCTTCTGAGTCTGGAACTTTTTTTGTCCCCACTCCAGAATAATGCCTTCATTTAAAATTAGAGGGCTGGGAGGCAGAGGCGGGCAGATTATGAGGTCAGGAGTTCAACACTAGCCTGACCAACATAGTGAAACCCGTCTCTACTAAAAATACAAAAATTAGCCAGGCATGGTGCCGCCTACTTGTAATCCTAGCTACTCAGGAGGCCGAGGCAGGAGAATCACTTAAACCTGGAAGGCAGAGGTTACAGTGAGCCAAGATGGCACCATTGTACTCCAGCCTGGGTGACAGGGCAAGATTCCTCTCAAACATACATACATACATACATACATACATACATACATACATAAATAAATAAAATTAGAGGGCTATCAGCACCCTAAGACAGGGCAAGATAAAAAGAAGTAAATAAAATAATACATTGAATTAGAGATCTAAATTCTGATGCTCTTTTTCACTGCAAGCCTAGTAATAAGAATCT
>NW_012117744.1:298564-301693 GCF_000951035.1 Colobus angolensis palliatus | reverse complement strand
CTGAGATCCGGCCACTGTACTCCAGCCTGGGCGACAGAGTGAGACTCCGTCTCAAAAAAAAAAAAAAATAGTGGCTTCTCACTAAAAATAGCAATACTATTTATTTCTAAAGAATAAATGTGGATAACATCAGTATTAGCGAAAATTACTGGCTAATGTTTAATGATAACACACACACACTGACGCCCTAACCCTTTTGTTGCAGAGAGAAGATCCAGAGATCTTCTGGATCTCTGGGGAGAAGGGAACAGAATTCTGGTTATGACAACTGTCAGGGAGAGACTCAAATGGTCCCAGTCTCCTGTTGTTTCCTTCTTATATTCTGTTTTAAAGACAAAAGGGAGAGGGACAATCAGTAATGTGGGGATGTATAACTGGGTGTGGTGGTACACACCCTTTAGTTCCAGCTACTCGGGAGGCTGAGGTGGATAGTATGCTTGAGCCCAGGAGTTGGAGAATATAGTGAACTGTGATCACAGCTGTGAATAGCCACTGCACTCTAGCCTGGGCAATGTACTGTTGAGATCGTTTGATTCCAGCAACAGCTCTCAATAAAAATCTAGGTATCCTACTTTGAGCACAACCATCTCTCATTCTAGGCCTCTCATTATATTTTATCTGTTCCTCAACGTCAGTAAGGCTTCTGGGCCCCATCCTTCTGTACTTTTTCCTTGTCTTTCAGTCTTAGCCCACCGTTTCACTTTCTTCCCCACTTAGCTCAGACTTGATAGTGAATGCAGTTGATTTCTTCTGCTAACATTGTCTACCTCCCTACTTTTGATTCCTAGGTTCATCACTTGTTTAATCAATTATTTTCTCTAGATTTCATGTCTTTCTATGACTTTTGTTAATATTCTCTACTCTCCTCTGACCTCATTTTTTCTGTCAAAATCTCAATCCAAGATTAATCCAGCTACAACTGCCTATATGCTACCTACACCCTGACTGCTAAAGCCACCTCACGGTATAGATGGGGAACTGGTTCTAGGACTCAGGCATATATCAACATGCACACACACTCAAGTCCCACAGGCAGCCCTGCAGAACTTCCCTATGTGAAAAGTTGGTCTCTGTACATGTGAGTTTCACTCCCCGTCATGTAAGAAAATTCCATTTGGTTTCTAAAATTAAAAAAAAAAAAAAAAAACTGCACAAAAGTAGACCTGTGCAATCCAAACCTGCATAAAATAGACCCGTGCTATTTAAGAGTCAACTGTATTGAGAGGGTAAAAAAATTTAAAAACCACAAAACTGGTGTCATTATTATTAAAGTTCTCAATCTCAACTGGGCCTTCAATGCTACTCAAAAAGCATAGCTGTTTTCCCCAGCCAGCAGCCTCATTTTCATCAGAGATTATTCCACACTGTTCCTGCTTCTCAAACCTCACCAACTCACCCATACTCATCATCAGACTATCTTGCCTTCAGATAAGAATTTCCAATACCCTAATTTACAAATTTAGTGACAGGCATGCCCACCCCTTCCTTTCTTCATTTCTGTTACAACACAAGGGCTCTTCTTCTCACCCAAGGCTAATTCCCAACTGTGCTTTCAACTCCATCTCTTCCAGCATCTCCTATGAGCCTTATGCTTTATGAGGCAAGAGACCATGTCTATCTTTTTCATGGTTGTATCCGTAGTGCTGACTACAGTGCTTGGTACATACTGGGTACTCAATAAGTATTTGCTAAATAAATATGCAAATAATAGACATATTAAAACTCTAATTGGGACTCTATTTTATATACAACTTTATATCTTGTTCTGGTCATTTGACATTTAAAATTTTTTCCTTCTGTCCTAAGATACCCTTTTACACATTTTTATCAACTATGTAATATTCCATCATATGGATGTACCACAATTGAAACACTAGCTTACCAATGGATATACATTGTTTTCACATTTCTGTTAATATAGAATAGTTTGATAAACATTGTTGTGTCCAGTCTTGGTCTGAGTTTTTAAATAATTCCTTGCTATAGGTTCACAGAAAGTCACTTGGTCACAGATTTAATTTAAAAAAATTCCTAGTTATAGATATACCACCGGTTATTATAGAAAAAATTTAAAATATAGAAAAGGGTAAAGAAAATTCGGGATAGGTTCATAGAAAGTAAGTCACTTGGTCACAGATTTAATTTTAAAAACATTCCTGGTTATACATATACCACCTGTTATTACAGAAAAATTTAAAAATATAGAAAAGGGTAAAGAAAATTCAGCTATTTGGAGAGTTAACATTAAGTAAGTTTATTTGTTTTCCCCTCATCTTAATGTTTAACAGAAATGGGATCATGCTGTTCATGTGCTTTCTATCTACCTTTTTAAACCTAGTACGAGTTTTCCCTTATGTCATTAAATATTTTTCAAAGATATGCTTCAATATCTATGCCAGTATACTGGTATACCATAATTTATTTATCCATTGTCCCACCGCTGGATAGTTATTTCTAATGCTTTAGTACTAGTAAATAATACTGAAGCACACTATATTGAGGGGATACAGCACAATGGTTGTAGGTATGGGCTCTGCACTCAGACTGCTTAGACCTGAGTGCTATCTCGGTCACTACTTCCTGTGTGAACCTGAGCAAGTTATTCAAACTCTCTCAGTTTCTTTTTATAAAATGAAGACAATAATATACACCTCACAGGATTGTAGTGAATATTCCTTTATACTGTGATAAATATACATAACAATAATTGCCATTTTAATCATTTTAAGTATAAATTTGGAGGCATTAATTGCAAGTGTACAGAAATTTAAATGAGCTAACAAATGGAAATTGCTTAGTCACAGCCCAATTTAGTATATAGTAGATGCTAGATAAATGCTTGTTATGACCACTATTATGTATCTTTGTATTTTACTTTTTCTTTCTGAGATGGAGTCTCGCACTATCACCCAGGCTGGAGTGCAGTGGTGCAATCTCGGCTAACTACAACCTCCACCTCCTGGGTTCAAGCCATTCTCCAGCCTTCCGAGTAGCTGGGATTACAGGTATGTGCCACCACACCCGGCTAATATTTGTATTTTGAGTAGAGACGGAGTTTCACTATGTTGGCCAGGCTGATCTTGAACTCCTGACCTCGTGATCCATCTGTCTTGACCTCCCAAAGTGTTG
>NW_012117744.1:294464-295674 GCF_000951035.1 Colobus angolensis palliatus | reverse complement strand
CACCACGCCCGGCCTAGTTTGGTATTTTAACATGATCAATCTAATCTTATACGATATAAAAGGGGATAACATTTTTAAAAGATACACCAGTTTGCATTCCTGCAATCAGTGCTGACTCCTAAACCAATGAACTTGTTAAAAGCTGTGCTGGGTAATAAAGAATTTCCCTAGAGATAGGAGTTGTCTTTGCTATTCGCAGTGGGCCCCTAGATAGTTTAGGCTAAAGAGATGACTCCAGATAGGAGTTGGCCACTCCAGAAAGACCAATCATGTGATCAGAAGGCTGGGGCTTTGTTATCGGCCTGACCTCTAGGAAACAAAGGAGGCTGAAAATTGATTTGGACATCATGGTCACTGATTGAATCAAACATACAGATGTAATGAAACCCCAACAAAGATTCTGGATATAAAGGCTCAGGTAAGCTTCTCTGGTTGGCAATACTCTGCATATTGCTACCATGGGGTCGGGTACAAAAGAAACTGCATTTGGGACCTTCCCTGACCTCACCCTACGCATTTTTTGGTTTAACAGAACTTAATCCAGAAATGCATTTAATTTTATTTGTATCCATTTGCTGTATTAAAGCTGTTATCCTTCCTGACTTCTGTGAGTTGTTCCAGTAAATTACAGAATGCGTGGAGATAGTGGGAATCCTTGAATTTGTAAGGCAGTTGGTCAGATGACAGGGTAGACTGGAGACCCCTGAGCCTGGAGCTGGTGTCTGAACTGTGGGCAGTCTGTAGAGAGTGATACCTTTAAATCTGTGAAGTTTGGCCTAACTTTGGGTAGTTGGTGTCAAAAGTCATTGCAAGATTTTTTAAGCACAACTTCATCTTAATTTGCATTTAATTGAATATTTTTCATGTTTTTCTTTTGTATTTTTTTTTTTTTTGAGATGGAGTCTCGCTCTGTCGCCAGGCTGGAGGACGGTGGTGCGATCTCAGCTCATTTCAACCTCCGCCTCCTAGCTTCAAGCAACTTTCCTGCCTCAGCCTCCCGAGTAGCTGGGACTACAGGCATGTGCGACCACACCCAGATAATTTTTGTATTTTTAGTAGAGACGAGGTTTCACCATGTTGGCCAGGATGGTCTCAAACTCTTGACCTTGTGATCTGCCCGCCTTGGCCTCCCAAACTGCTGGGATTACAGGTGTGAGGCCATCGCACCCGGCCTGTCTTTTATATTTTTCTTTTTTTTTTTTTTGAGACG
>NW_012117744.1:285655-293246 GCF_000951035.1 Colobus angolensis palliatus | reverse complement strand
AAAAAAAAAAAAAAATTTAGGAACAGTTATATCTATATCTGCAAAATAAATGTTTAAGATTTAAATAAAATTGGAAAATTTAAATGAGTATGATTTTTTAGAACAAAAACAAGAAAAGTTGTATCATAAATGCAAAGTAAAAACTCTTTAAATGTGGGGAGTCTCTTTTTCATTTTTTTCTTTTTGTTTTTTTTATTCTCGTTTTCTCTTTAATTTTTCATAAACTATAAGCATGAAGCTCCAACATACCTCTTGAATGGCTGTCATGACAACATGTTGAACAGATTCCTCCATCATCATAATGGCTTGGATGTACTCTGAAAACAAGAACAATCTGGAATGTCACTGTTCAAGTTAAACATGGTCAAGGCAGTTAAGGCTCATACTTCATAAATTCTTATAAGTCGTTCCCCTGTGTTTTGATTCTTCCTAGAATCCCACATACACCATTAAATGTATTGGTAAAGTCCGAAAATCACACTATTTATCTTTCCTTAAGATCTTTTCTTTCCCTTTCAACATTCCTTCTAAAGTTGAGGCTACAGCTACAGGTCACGAGAATGGAATATTGGCATGAGTACGTGCCAATGTAAAACGATGAAATGGTAATGCCTGAAACCAGGATGGAAAAAACTCTTTTTTTTCCCTAAAATCTAAAAATTATCTTTCACATTACTCTTTGCTACAGTTAAAAAAAAAAACTGAATTCTGTGCTTTATTTTTATGTGACATCAACATGCTGCATTAATTTCTGCCTTAATATTTCCTTTTTTTTTTTTGAGATGGAATTTCACTCTGTCACCAGGCTGGAGTGCAGTGGTGCAATCTTGCCTCACTGCAACCTCCACCTCCCGGGTTCACTCAATTCTCCTGCCTCAGCCTCCCAAGTAACTGGGACTACAGGCGTGCGCCACCATGCCCAACTAATTTTTGTGTTTTTAGTAGAGACCTGGTTTCACCATGTTGGCCAGGATTGTCTCGATCTCTTGACCTCATGATCCACCTGCCTCGATCTCCTAAAGTGCTGGGATTACAGGTGTGAGCCACCGCGCCCAGCCTGTTTTAATATTTTCTTCAACAGCAAATAAAAGAAATGAAACTGAGAGCTGCTTAGGACAAAGAATTGAGATGAATTTAACATACAAATTGATACCATAGTTAAACAAATATTGTATAATCCCAGGCTTTAAAATAATTATTGACTGGTCTAAGGGTAGTGAGTTATCACAATTGACTGTTCACGGTTACAGATGAACTCCTTGTTCTATTACTTTCCCCTTCTCACTAAGGCACTTGAACAGTCAAACACAAAAAATAAAATGATCCACACCTCCAATAAGCTAAAGCAGCAACTTCATCAAATTCATCCTCACTACTGCCAAAAAATAGAAAGATCTCTTTGTTACTAGTAATGACAAACTTGAAAATAATTTCTTGCCTTCTAAAAAAGCCCCGGAAGTAGTTTTCATTTCTGAATCCAACAACAGATTACAAAAGTGATATTAAGGATAAAAAGGCAATAGCCCAGGTGGACTCCAACAAATACGGTAAATATGTTGCAGTAAGAAACACATAAAAGAGTAAACTAATTAGGAAATTTTAGGCTCAACGTACCTCTCCAACCCCATACATGAAAGACCCCTCAAGAGTACTTTGATAGCTTCAAAGTACTCTTTTGACAAGAGATTCATGTAGCTGAAATGACAATTGTAATCCTCTACCCAACAGAGGATTTAAAATAAATGAGGTATTTTTACAATACTATTAAATTATGACTTCTGGTCAATGCTAAAGCTTTAGTTTATCAGAAACACGTTTTTAAGGAAGTATTGTCCTAAGACTACTTGTACCCAATCAATTGTTTGGTTGTAAGTACAAATATACATAACACGACTAAATCATAGGCATTGTTCTTAAGCCAACAATAGGAATATCATAACTTAATCACTATTTAGTTAAAAAAAAAAAGAATTCCTTTAGTCTGAGCTCAATGTTTTCTTAATGAGAATCACCCTATGAGTATTGGAATACAGAAAGGGAGATTTTAGATGTTCTGTTCAAAAGTATTGAACACAGAATTCAAAGGCTATGGAGAAACCAGCATAGGTAGGATGACTAAACAGCTCTAAAAGTAACACTGTGAACATGGAAGAGAAGCAGCAGCGGCACTGATAATGGGGAAAGAGAATTTAATGACAGCCTGTTGAAAGTGAAGGAAGTAACAGTGGACTCCAGGGGTGAGGGGTTAGTAGGTGTGAGAGGGGAAGCGTTAGTTAAGAAGCGGTGTTGCCACGTCAAGGCCCTTCCCCGCGAACACCGTAAAATGCTAAATGATAAAATGATGATGAGAACTAAATTACAGTACAGTTTTTTAAATAAAAAAATTTATGAATCTTTAAAAGTCCAAAATACAAATGATATGATATTACTGGGTGTGTGTCTATGAGGCAATGCTGGAGAATGAGGTGTGCTATGTGAGGCAGCTTATCCTGAAGGCTTCACTGTCTAAAATTCACAGCATAGTTTATCACAGGGAATATTAAGTTGAAACGTGGAAGAAACATGAGTTTTTGTCCTTGTCTGGCCTCTCACAGGTAGGAAGTATTGGGCAAGTCATATAACACTTACGAGTCCCAGCTTCCTGGTCTGTAAAAAGCATTTTTAGGTACCAGACAGAAGGAAGATAATAAGTAATAATTATTATTAGTGTGTCTTCTACTACTAATTTTTGTTTTTTCAAATTTACCACCATTTTATTTGCCCCAATTTAAGAAGTAAGAGAGCCAAGACAAATGTGCACTGAGTCAACATCCCTAACAGATGCTCCTCACTTCTTCTAATTAGGAAACACATTTAAACATAAGCCCCTTTTAATCTGTACAGTGCTTTATGGAGTACAAAGTGCACACACACACAATTTCATTCACTCCTCATGACAACCAGCTTTTACATCCTTATTCTGCAGACAAAGACACAGGTTAAGTATCTCATCCCATGTGAGTCAGGTAGTAAACAGCAGAACTGCTTTAGTTTTATGTTATATACCATAAATATGCAGTGACAGCTAATATTTAACCACTCAGACACTCATGTACTTGATTCATAGCACTCTACTGTGTTCCTGAAAGCAGAGGATGTCCTGAATCTAGACAAATGAGATGTTAACATTTTGTTCAATAAGTTTCCATCATTTACACAATTTTGGGGGGAAACTCAATCTAGGCGTTTCTACAGAACATTTGTTCTGAGTGAGAACTTCAATAAGTATTATAATTGACTATCTTCTTTCCCATAGGAATATGCATATAAGTAACATCTCTGTCTTTTCCTAGTCCTATTCTGTAGTAAATATAATTAGCTGACTCTCAACAGTTACGCACTTCCAAAGACCCCTACATATTAAGGAGAATCCCAGAAGTCAACGAATTTCCTAAAAGGATACATAAGTTATCATCTGGTATCAGTCAACTTTAATTAAATAATTTATAATTTCTACCTTAAAATCAAAGCATGTCTCAAATCTTATGTATACTAATCTCCTAATCTATGACAGAAAACTTGTTATACACTTCAGGAATATACATAGATCACAATTTCAGAAAATTCCATATTTAATTCTTGAGCTAAACTGAATAAGCAAACTAAAATTTACTATAAGAAAATGGTGGCTGGGCGCGGTGGCTCACGCCTGTAATCCCAGCACTCTGGGAGGCCGAGGCAGGCGGATCATG
This sequence comes from Colobus angolensis palliatus, assembly GCF_000951035.1. Taxonomy (NCBI): domain Eukaryota; kingdom Metazoa; phylum Chordata; class Mammalia; order Primates; family Cercopithecidae; genus Colobus; species Colobus angolensis. The sequence continues at coordinate 289,515 of NW_012117744.1, read as the reverse complement.
AAGTCAGGAGTTCGAGATCAGCCTAACCAACATGGTGAAATGCCATCTCCACTAAAAATAAAAAAATTAGCCAGGCGTGGTGGTGCGCGCACCTGTAATCCCAGCTATTCAGGAGGCTGAGGCAGGAGAATTGCTTGAACCTGGGAGGCAGAGGTTGCAGTGGGCTGAGACCACACCACTGCACTCCAGCCTGGGTGACAGACTGAGAATCCATCCCCCATCCTGCCAAAAAAAAAAAAAAAGAAAGAAAGAAAGAAAATGGTATGATAAAATAGGAATGGGGCTAGAGATAAACAAATACATTGTTCTAAAAAATACCGAATTAGAGACCAATAAAATTAGTCATAGCTTCAAGAAAATAATGCTGTCTATTTTTTTTTTTGAGATGGAGTCTAGCTCTGTCGCGCGGGCTGGAGTGCAGTGGCCTGATCTCAGCTCACTGCAAGCTCCGCCCCCGGGGTTTATGCCATTCTCCGGCCTCAGCCTCCCGAGTAGCTGGGACTACAGGCGCCCGCCACGTCACCCGGCTCGTTTTTTGTATTTTTTAGTAGAGACGGGGTTTCACCGTGTTAGCCAGGATGGTCTCGATCTCCTGACCTCGTGATCCGCCCGTCTCGGCCTCCCAAAGTGCTGGGATTACAGGCTTGAGCCACCGCGCCCGGCCCAATGCTGTCTATTTTTAAACATACCACGGAACACCAAAAAAGTACAAACAAGTTAATAGAAATCTATTTTGCACTACAACGGGTAAAGGGTGGGGAAACAAGAAAAAAACCTTTGGGTTTAAAAAAAAATCCATCGTCTTCAACATAAGTAATAGTTACATACTGTGCTGTCATCACTTATAATAGCCCCTATCTCCTGCCTAATTTTCCTTCATCCTTTTCCCACTATACTCCAATTATAGTGTGGCGGGTTTTTTAATTCCTCAGAGATAACCTAGGTCTTTCCTACATTCAGTTTCTACCATTTACATTACTCTTAATCCACTGTCTTCCACAGCTTTACTTAAATAACTTCCCTGACCCCAAACCTAGGCTGTCTCCCTTTAAGCTGTAGCTGTGGAACACTCACCTCTGCGCTCATCATACAGGTTATCTGTGGCATTATTTAATGTCCTTCCACTCAAGTTCCTCCAGAGCAGGCACTTGTCTGTTCTGTCTAACACTGTGTTCCTAGCCCCTAATGTAATGTATAAGTTCAGTATTTGTAAAATAAATTGAATATAGAAGAAAAAATGAATTTAAGGTAAAATTGATCTGCTTTATTGCATAAATTTGAACTGCAGCTTTTAGAAAACAAGTGATTTCTATGCAAATCAGCAGTTGTCAATAGAGGAAAAAAGCTATTTAAGATTAGATAAGCACTTTGGAAGAACTATAAAAAAGATACTAATTACATTATTATCTATATATCAAGACTGGTCTTCAAGTAGCTTCAACGAAGTGCAAACCTGTCAACTTGGACTTGCTGTACACATAAAACTACATTTAATTAACAAAATCTGTAAATTAAAAGTTAACTTACTGAGAATAGCCTTCTCTAATTCTACTTTAGTGGTTTTACTAATTTACATTCCATTTATTGATAAAATAAATATAATCATCAACCACCACCTAATGCCATTTAAAAAATTGTGGCTACCGCTGGGCGCGGTGGCTCACACCTATAATCCCAGCACTTTGGGAGGCCGAGGTGGGTGGATCATGAGGTCAGGAGATCGAGACCACCCTGGCTAACACAGTGAAACCCCGTCTCTACTAAAAATATAAAAAATTAGCCGGGCGTGGTGGCAGGCCCCTGTAGTCCCAGCTACTCTGGAGGCGCAGGCAGGAGAATGGCCTGAACCCGGGAGGCGGAGCTTGCAGTGTGCTGAGACCGCGCCACTGCACTCCAGCCTGGGCAACAGAGCGAGACTCCGTCTCAAAAAAAAAAAAAAAGAAAAAAAAAAATTGTGGCTACCTGAAAGTTCACAAAAACACACAATAAAATAATTGAACACAAATGTTTTAAAATACTACATATAGGCTGGGGTGGTGGCCCATGCCTGTAATCCTAGTGCTTTGGGAGGCTGAGGTGCGTGGAGTCAGGCGTTCGAGATCAGCCTGACCAACATGATGAAACCCTGTCTCTACTAAAAATACAAAACATTAGCCAGGGATGGTGGTGCACGTCTGTAATCCCAGCTACTCAAGAGGCTGAGGCAGGAGAATCGCTTGAATCTAGGAGGTGGAGGTTGCAGTGAGCTGAGATCATGAAACTGTACTCCAGCCTGGGCAACAGAGCAAGACTCTGTCTCGAAAAAATAAAATAAAATAGAATAAAATATTATATGTAAAACTTATAATGTGTTAACGTTTCCTAGTAATAACTAATGTTTTGTGAACCACTACTATGTGCAAGACACCGTACTGTTCTATATACACGATCTTATTTAGTTTCCACAATAATCTTAGGAGGCAGGTACTATACTGAATCTCTATTTTACTAAAAAACTAAAATACAGAGATTAAATGATCTACTCAATGTCCTTCAGATTGTCTGCAAGAAGTGGAAACGAGTGGAAATTCACGGGTTGAGGCACACTGCAGCTCATGCTCTTAATCTTGTACTTCAATGTAATAATAATGATGTAATATATTGGGTCATTTCAGCTCTGGGAGCTTAAAATGGGGTATTTTAGATTGCGATACAAAGGACATGGGAAAAAATAAAAGACAGTTTTCAGATTTACAGGCTTAGCGAGAAATTTTTCTAGCAGTGATAGATACCATTAATTTATTTTATTATTATTTTTTTCTGAGAAAAAGTCTTGATCTGTCACCCAGGCTAAAGTGCAGTGGTGCGATCTTGGCTCACTGCAACCTCCGCCTCCTGGGCTCAAGTGATTTCCCTGCCTCAGCCTCCCGATTAGCTGGGATTACAGGGGCCCACCAAGGCGCCTGGCTAATTTTTGCATTTTTAGTGTACATGGGGTTTCACCATCCTGGCCAGGCTGGTCTCAAACTCCTAACCTCATGATCCACCTGCCTCAGCCTCCCAAAGTGCTGTGATTACAGACGTGAGCCACTGAGCCTGGCCCCATTAATTTTACAAGCCTGTTTATTGATGTGAAAATTAATCCCAAGGTTTTCCAGGTTTTTCAAGGTTTTCTTGCCAGAGTATGTGAATACAAAATATCCTGTGGTATTCCTTTTCTCTTTTTTTGAGACATGGTCTTGCTCTGTCGCCCAGGCTGGAGTGCAGTGGTGCAATCTTGGCTCACTGCAACCTCCGCCTCCCAGGTTCAAGTGATTCTCATGCCTCAGACACCTGAGTAGCTGGGATTACAGGAGTGTGCCTCCACACTCAGCTTATTTTTTTTTTCCCCTTTTTTTTCTAGTAGCGACGAGGTTTCACCATATTGGCCAGGCTGGTCTCCAACTCCTGGCCTCAAGTGATCCGCCCACAGTGGCCTCCCAAAGTGCTGAGATTACACTCATGAGCTACCATACCCAGCCTCCTGTGGTATTTCTAAAAGTTGTACAATTATTTAAAAATAAATTAAACAATTTTGATATACATAATACTATTCTTTCCTTTAAAAGATAGTCAAGGCAACATCTAAAATATAAGTCAGGGAGTAATTTCTTTTTTATTTATTATTAAGTTCTAGGGTACATGTGCACAACGTGCATGTTTGTTACATACGTATACATGTGCCACGTTGGTGTGCTGCACCCATTAACTCGTCGTTTACATTAGGTATATCTCCTAATGCTGTCCCTCCCCTCTCCCTCTACCCCACAACAGGCCCCAGTGTGTGATGTTCCCCTTCCTGTGTCCAAGTGCTCTCATTTTTCAATTCCCACCTATGAGTA
>NW_012117744.1:284495-284829 GCF_000951035.1 Colobus angolensis palliatus | reverse complement strand
ACCTATGAGTAGGAACATGTGGTGTTTGGTTTTTTCTCCTTGAGATAGTTTGCTGAGAATGATGGTTTCCAGCTTCATCCATGTCCCTACAAAGGACATGAACTCATCATTTTTTACGGTCGCATAGTATTCCACAGTGTATATGTGCCACATTTTCTTAACCCAGTCTATCATTGTTGGACATGTGGGTTGGTTCCCAGTCTTTGCTATTGTGAATAGTGCTGCAATAAACATACCTGTGCATGTGTCCTTACAGCAGCATGATTTATAATCCTTTGGGTATTTACCCAGTAATGGGATGGCTGGGTCAAATGGTATTTCTAGTTCTAGATCC
>NW_012117744.1:278424-283627 GCF_000951035.1 Colobus angolensis palliatus | reverse complement strand
ACAGAAAAAGAGGGAATCCTCCCTAACTCATTTTCTGAGGCCAGCATCATTCTGATACCAAACCCTGGCAGAGACACAACAAAAAAAGAGAATTTTAGACCAATATCCCTGATGAACATCGATGCAATAATCCTCAATAAAATACTGGCAAACCAAATCCAGCAACACATCAAAAAGCTTATCCACTATGATCAAGTGGGCTTCATTCCTGGGATGCAAGGGTGATTCAACATACTCAAATCAATAAACGATTCCTGGGATGCAAGGGTGATTCAACATACTCAAATCAATAAACGTAATCCATCATATAAACAGAACCAAAGACAAAAATCACATGATTATCTCAATAGATGCAGAAAAGGCCTTTGACAAAATTCAACAGCCCTTCATGCTAAAAACTCTCATTAAGTTAGGTATTGATGGGACGTATCTCAAAATAGTAAGAGCTATTTATGACAAACCCACAGCCAATATCATACTGAATAGGCAAAAACTGGAAGCATTCCCTCTGAAGACTGGCACAAGACAGGGATGCCCTCTCTCACCACTCCTATTCAACATAGTGTTGGAAGTTCTGACCAGGGCAATCAGGCATGAGAAAGAAAAAATGGGTATTCAATTCGGAAAAGAGGAAGTCAAATGGTTCCTGTTTGCAGATGACACGATTGTACATCTAGAAAACCGCATCGTCTCAGCCCAAAATCTCCTTAAGCTGATAAGCAACTTCAGCAAAGTCTCAGGATATAAAATCAATGTGCAAAAATCACAAGCATTCCTATACAAAAATAAAGACAAACAAGAGAGCCAAATCATGAGTGAACTCCCATTCACAATTGCTTTGAGAGAATAAAATACCTAGGAATTGAATTTACAAGGGATGTGAAGGACCTCTTCAAGAAGAACTACAAACCACTGCTCAAAAAAATGAAAGAGAATACAAATGAATGGAAGTACATTCCATGCTCATGGATAGGAAGAATCAATATTATGAAAATGGCCATACTGCCCAAGGTAATTTATAGATTCAATGCCATCCCCATCAAGCGACCAATGACTTTCTTCACAGAATTGGAAAAAACTACTTTAAAGTTCATATGGAACCAAAAAAAGAGCCCGCATTGCCAAGTCAATCCTAAGCCAAAAGAACAAAGCTGGAGGCATCATGCTACCTGACTTCAAACTATACTACAAAGCTACAGTAACCAAAACAGCATGGTACTGGTACCAAAACAGAGATATAGACCAATGGAACAGAACAGAGCCCTCAGAAATAACACCACACATCTACAACTATCTGATCTTTGTCAGGAAGTAATTTCTTAAGGAAAAGTGTGTACCAGATTTTGGGGTAGGAAACCCAATTCAAAATTTCTTTTTATTATTTAAAGATTGCATATAATGATACTCTTCCCTCTCTTTTTTCCCACAGCAGAGGCAAACTTGCAAATGTTTTCCAAATACAATATGTCTAAAAAAAGAAAAGGAAAAGCTGAAGGCATCTGTTACAGATATATGTTGGGAAGGCAGACCTGAATATCTATTAAACTGCTGTATGTCTCTGCTCATTTTTTCCAGATTAGGTAGATGTTGTCAATTTATCAGCAAATTTCACTGCATTCAGTGTCATTATCTACTCAAGGAATTGTATGGTATTGCACAAAGGAAAAAACATCACGCCAATCAAATTTATTTTAATGTGCAAAATTCATTTAAGCTTAAAAACAAATTACTAGTAAAACTGTAGAAAATGGCATTCTTTGGGGGTGGCCTTAAACAGATGTTACTGTTGGTACTGGTGATTTATATATAAAATATACAATATACAATACTTTCCTTCATTATTTTAAATGCAAACACGAACTTGAAACAAATTACCTTGCTTCTGTTCACAGTTCACAGCACAGCCTAAGATGAGCTGAAGCATCCTTCCAAGCTCTGCTGCATCAGAATGCTCCCCAATAAGGTTGACATCAGGAAGGGTAAAGTCATTAATTTGCTGTCCTAAAATCTGAATGGAGATAAAAGGATTATAATTGCATTTACATTTATATGACCAAAAAAAAACCACTTGATCAAGGTTAGTTTGTTTTACCAGAAACTCATTGCCAAGGATAGAATGATTATGTTCCATTTCATTCCCAATTTCTATTTTTACCTACCATACCCTAAATTATAACTATCTTGAGTTACAGCAACTTAGTTCCTAGTCTGGTATGTGGCATGTACATCGAGATAAAAAATAAAACAAAACTGAGTACTCCAAGAAGAAAGGGGTGTATACTCTTTGAAGAAGTAGACAGAGAGGTTATGAACTAGGGGGCACCAGAAAGACCTGAGATTAAATATAAATTCATGTCCCCAACAGTAAGATTCTTACTAGTCACCTTCACTCCATTTGATTGCCAAAACACTGGCAACAAAATACCTATGTCAGGGAGGAGCATGAAGGATTTCTTTATAGGGAAATTGACTGTTCCCACCTGAAATGATTCATATGCAGACAAATGGGCAGGTCTCTGCCTGACAATCCTACAGTGAAATGTACCACTCAAAAAGCACCCCCAACTCAGATTCCAATCAGTTTTCGACAGTGGTTTACTTTTAAATGTCAATAAACAATCAAGGACCATTAAAATATTTGAGAAGTCTCCAACATCAAAAATAGACAAAAACAATGAAAGCAAACTCAGAGAAAAGCAAATAATGCAGCAAATGAAAGAAAATAAAATTTTAAACATCCTATAACTAGATGTACACACAGGTGGTAAAACTATCAACACAAACAAGAAAACAATTATTTAAAAACCTGAGAATCATGGTTTTCCTTGGATAGGAGGTGAGGAAAGAGGTTGTGATCAAGAAGGTAAACACAGGCCCTGGTAGGTGCTGGTTACATTCAACTGACCTATCTTACATGGCTGCTCACTTCACAATTACCTTTAAAATGTACATACACATACTGTATGCTTTTCTGAATGTATGTTTATTCTACACTGAAAAACTACTGGGAGTTTTGGAGGAGTGGTTCTGGTATTTTATTTTTTATTTCTTTATTTCTTTGAGACTGAGTTTTGCTCTTGTTGCTGGAGTGCAATGGCATGATCTCAGCTCACTGCAACTTCCCAGGTTCAAGTGATTCTCCTGCTTCAGCCTCCAGAGAAGCTGGGATTACAGGCGTGTGCCACCACACCCAGCTAATTTTGTATTTTTAGTAGAGATGGGATTTCACCATGTAGGTCAGGCTGGTCTCGAACTCCTGACCTCAAGTAATCCACCTGCATGGCCTCCCAAAGTGCTGAGATTACAGGCGTGAGCCACCACACCTGCCCAAGGGATTGGTATTTTAGATGGATGGTCAAAGAAGCCCTCTACGCTAAGTTTAAAACTGAGCAGAATCCTGGAATGAAGAGGCAGACCATACAGTTATAGGTGTGGGGATACAAGACAGAGGTTACGATGGGCAGAGTTGTGAGGTAGGAGTGCACTTGATAAACTCCAAGAACAGTAAGGTCAGTGTGGCTGGGGAAGGGGTGGAAGACAAGGTCCAGGGGTCAGGATGGGGGAGGCATGTCACTTAGGTCCTCATAAGCTATGTCAAGAATGTGGGTTTTATTCTAAATAATAGGAAAACAAATTGAATTAAATGAATAGAAATATACCACCAACCAGATTAAATTAAATTTTTCTCCTTGAATACAAAAATCAGTTCCTAAAAGGATAGAAAAGAAACTGGTGGCCAGACACGGTGGCTCACGTCTTATTTATTTTGTTTTTTCAGACAGAGTATTGATCTGTCGCCCAGGCTGGAGTGCAGTGGCGCAATCTCGGCTCACTGTAAGCTCTGCCTCCCGGGTTCACGCCATTCTCCTGCCTCAGCCTCTCGAGTAGCTGGGACTGCAGGCACCCACCACCACACCTAGGTAATTTTTTTTTTTTTTTTTGTATTTTTAGTAGAGACGGGTTTCACTGTGTTACCAGCATGGTCTTGATCCCCTGACCTCGTGATCTGCCCACCTCAGCCTCCCAAAGTGCCTGGATTACAGGTGTGAGGCACTGTGCCCAGCCGGCTCACGCCTTTAATCTCGGCACTTTGGGAGGCCGGGGCGGGTGGATCACCTGAGGTCAGGAGTTCGAGGCCAGCCTGACCAATATGGTAAAATCCCGTCTCTACTAAAAACACAAAAATTAGTTGGGTGTGGTGGCAGGCGACTGTGGTCCCAGCTACTTGTGAGGCTAAGACAGGAGAATTGCTTGAACCTGGGAGGTGGAGGTTGCAGTGAGCCAAGATCATGCCACTGCACTCACTCCAGTCTGGGTGACAAAGCAAGACTCCATCTCAAAAATAAATAAATAAATAAATAAATAACAAAATGAAAAGACCAAACCTATGTTTGATTGGTGTACCTGAAACTGACAGGGAGAATGGAATCAAGTTGGAAAACACTCTTCAGGATATTATCTAGAACTTCCTCAACCTAGCAAGATAGGCCAACATTCAAATTCAGGAAATACAGAGAATGCCACAAAGATATTCCTCAAGAGTAGCAACCCCAAGACACATAATCGTCAGATTCACCAAGGTTGAAATGAAGAAAAAAATGTTAAGGGCATCCAGAGAGAAAGGTTAGATTGCCCACACAGGGAAGCCCATCAGACTAACAGCAGATGTCTCGGCAGAAACTCTACAAGCCAGAAGAGAGTGGGCGCCAATATTCAACATTCTTAAAGAAAATAATTTTCAACCCAGAATTTCATGCCCAGCCAAACTAAGCTTCATAAGTGAAAGAGAAATAAAATCCTTTACAGACAAGCAAATGCTGAGAGATTCTGTCACCACCAGGCCTATCTTACAAGAGACCCTGAAGGAATCACTAAATACGGCAAGGAAAAACTGGTACCAGCCATTGCAAAAACATACCAAATTGTAAAGACCATTGACACTATAAAGAAACTGCATCAACTAACGAGCAAAATAACCACTAGCATCATAATGACAGGATCCAATTCACACATAACAATATTAACCTTAAACGTAAATGGACTAAATGCCCCAATTTAAAGGCACAGACTAGCAAATTGGATAAAGAGTCAAGACCCATCAGTGTGCTGTATTCAGGAAACTCATCTCACATGCAAAGACACACATAGTCACAAAATAAAGGGATGGAGGAAGATTTACCAAGCAAATGGAAAGCAAAAAAAA
>NW_012117744.1:245713-274576 GCF_000951035.1 Colobus angolensis palliatus | reverse complement strand
GGACACAGCTAAAGCAGTGTTTAGAGGAAAATTTACAGCACTAAATGCCCATAGGAGAAAGCAGGAAAGATCTAAAATTGACACCCTAACATCACAATTAAAAGAACTAGAGAAGCAAGAGCAAACAAATTCAAAAGTTAGCAGAAGACAAGAAATAACTAAGATCAGAGCAGAACTGAAGGAGACAGATACGCAAAAGTCTTCAAAAAAAAAAATCAATGAATCCAGGAGCTGGTTGTTTTTTTAATGATTAACAAAACAGACCATTAGCCAGACTAATAAAGAAGAAAAGAGAGAAGAATCAAATAGACACAATAAAAAATGATCAACAAGATATCACCACTGATCTCACAGAAATACAAACTACCATCAGAGAATACTGTAAACACATCTATGCAAATAAACTAGAAAATCTAGAAGAAAAGGATAAATTCCTAGACACATACATCCTCCCAAGACTAAACCAGGAAAGAAGTCGAATCCCTGAATACACCAATGACAAGTTCTGAAATTAAGGCAGTAATTAATACCTTACCAACCAAAAAAAGCCCAGGACCAGACGGATTCACAGCCGAATTTTACCAGAGGTACAAAGAGGATCTGGTACCATTCCTTCTGAAACTATTCCAAACAACAGAAAAAGAGGTACTCCTCCCTAACTCATTTTATGAGGCCAGCATCATCCTGATACCAAAACCTGACAGAGACACAACAAAAAATGAAAATTTCAGGCCAATATCCCTGATGAACATCAATGCAAAAATCCTCAGTAAAATACTGACCATCTGAATCCAGCAGCACATCAAAAAGCTTATCCACCACCATCAAGTCGGCTTCATCCCTGGGATGTAAGGCTGGTTCAACATACTCAAATCAGTAAATGTAATACATCACATAAATAGAACCAATGACAAAAACCGTACAATTATCTCAATAGATGCAGAAAAGGCCTTCGATAAAATTCAACATCCCCACTTGTTAAAAACTCTCAATAAACTAGGTATTGATGGAATGTATCTCAAAATATTAACAGCTATTTATGACAAACCCACAGCCAATATCATACTGAATGGGCAAAAGCTGGAAGCATTGCCTTAGAAAATCGGCACAAGACAAGGATGTCCTCTCTCACCACTCCTATTCAACATAGTGTTGGAAGTTCTGGCTAGGGCAATCAGGCAAGAGAAAGAAATAAAGGATATTCAAATAGGAAGAGAGGAAGTCAAATTGTCTCTGTTTGCAGATGACATGACTGTATATTTAGAAAACCCCATCGTCTCAGCCCAAAATCTCCTTAAGCTGATAAGCAACTTCAGCCAAGTCTCAGGATACAAAATCAATGGGCAAAAATCAAAAGCATCCCTATATACCAGTAACAGACAAACAGGGAGCCAAATCATGAATGAACTCCCATTCACAATTGCTACTAAGAGAATAAAATACCTAGGAATACACAACTAACAAGGGATGTGAAGGACCTCTTCAAGGAGAACTACAAACCACTGCTCAAGGAATTAAGAGAGGACACAAACAAATGAACAAACATTCCATGCTCATGAATAGGAACAATCAATATTGTGAAAATGGCCATCCTGCCCAAAGCAATTTATAGATTCAATGGTATCCCCATACAGCTACCACTAACTTTCTTCAAATAATTAGAAAAAACTACTTTAAATTTCATATGGAACCAAAAATGAGCCAGTATAGCCAAGACAATCCTAAGCAAAAATAACAAAGTTGGAGGCATCAAAATACCTGACTTCAAACTATACTACAAGGCTACAGTAACCAAAACAACATGGTACTGGTACCAAAACAGATATACAGACCAATGGAAGAGAACAGAGGCCTCAGATATAATGCCACACATCTACAACCATCTGATCTTTGACAAACCTGAAAAAAACAAGCAATGGGAAAAGGATTCCCTATTTAATAAACGGTGCTGGGAAAACTGGCTAGCCATACGCAGAAAACTGAAACTGGATCCCTTCCTTACACCTTATACAAAAATTAACTCATGATGGATTAAAGACTTAAAGGTTAGACCTAAAACCATACAAACCCTAGAAGAAAATCTAGGCAATACCATTCAGGACATAGGCATGGGCAAAAACTTCATGACTAAAACACCAAAAGCAACTGCAACAAAAGCCAAAATTGACAAATGGGATCTAAGTAAACTAAAGAGCTTCTGCACAGCAAAAGAAACTATCATCAGAGTGAAAAGGCAACCTACAGAATGGGAGAAAATTTTTGTAATCTATCCATCTGACAAAGGGCTAATATCCAGAATCTACAAGGAACTTAAACAAATTTACAAGTAAAAAACAAACAACCCCAACGAAAAGTGGGCGAAGGATATGAACAGACACTTACCAAAAGAAGACATTTATATGGCCAATAAACATATGAAAAATAGCTCACCATCATTGGTCATTAGAGAAATGCAACTCAAAACCACAATGAGATACCATCTCACATCAGTTAGAATGGTGATCATTAAAAAGTAAGGAAACAACAGATGCTGGAGAGGACGTGGAGAAATAGGAATGCTTTTACACTGTTGGTGGGAGTGTAAATTAGTTCAACCATTGTGGAAGACAGTGTGGCAATTCCTCAAGGATCTAGAATCAGAAATACCATTTGACCCAGCAATCCCATTACTGGGTATATATCCAAAGAATTATAAATCAATCTACTATAAAGACACACGCACACATATGTTTATTGCAGCACTATTCACAATAGCAAAGACGTGCAACCAACCCAAATGCCCATCAATGATAGACTGGATAAAGAAAATGTGGCACATATACACCATGGAATACTATGCAGCCATAAAAAAGGATGAGTTCATGTCCTTTGCAGAGACATGGATGAAGCTCAGAAACCATCATTATGAGCAAACTATCACAAGGACAGAAAACCAAACACTGCATGTTCTCACTCATGGGTGGGAACTGAACAGTGAGAACACATGGACACAGGGAGGGAACATAACCCACTGGGGCCTGTTGCGGGGTGGGGGGCTGGGGGAGGGATAGCATTAGGAGAAATACCTAATACAGATGACGGGTTGATGAGTGTAGCAAACCACCATGGCACGTGTATAGCTATGTAACAAACCTGCACATTCTGCACATGTATCTCAGAATTTAAAGTATAATAATTTTTTAAAAAATGAAAGTAAAAAATATCTTCTATGATTAATATTCTCATAGAGATAAGAGACACTATATATTCATAAAGCAAGAACAGGATATAAAAGTTATATTCAGAAAACAAAAAGCGCTCTTGCAAATTAAAAATATGATAGCAGAAATGAAAAATTCAACAGGCAAGCTAGAACAAGGTGTATAATCATCTCAGTAAGTACAGCAAAAACACAAAAGAGAAAAAAGGAGAGACAGGGTTAGATAATTAAAGGATTAACCCAGGAGGTTCAATAGCTAAATAGTTCAGAAAGAGGATAGAGAAAGTAAAGAAAAATAAAGTAGTAAACTAACTAACTAACTAAACAAATAAATGAGATAAAATAAATAATAAGAAGAAAATTTCCTAAAACTAAAGCTAGCAGGCATTCAGACTTTAAGGGTGTGCTAAGTGCCAAGCACAATAAAACAAAAGAAAACAACAAAAAAACTCCTTCACATACCAAAGCACAGCAGCATGAACATGGAGATAAAAAGGACCTAAAAGGTTCCAGAAAGTGAACAAGTTACCAACAGGGAGTGGGAGTCCACATGAGAGATGTCAGCAGCAGCACTGGAAGCCAGAGGGCATGGGCATGGAGCAATGATTTCAAAATACGGAGGAATGACTTCCAACCTGGAATTCCATATTCAACTCAACCACAGTGTAAAGAGAACTAAGATTATTTTCAGATTTGTGGGGCTTAAAGTATCTATCATGTATTTTTCTGAAGATGCCACCGGAAAATGGACTCTACCAAAACATGAAAGTAAACCAAGAAAAAGAAATACACAGAATTCAGCAAACAAAATAAGACAGGAGAAAGACAAAGGAATTCCCAGGAGGAGGGTGAAAGGTAATGACAGAACCATGAATGTATTCTTCTTGTTTATCCTAGAGTGAATAATCTTACATTTTGCTGCAGAAATGTTAATATAATGGAATAATGGTGTAACCTCAGGCCCCACTGGGGTATTTACACAATATGTGGTGTATGCATCATGTTACCTTTCTAAAAATCTGAAAAACTCTGGATTCCAAAACGAATGTGGTCTAAAGGATTGCGATCTGAAATTGTGGACCTGCATATACATTTTTATAAACACATTTATGTATATTCACGTAAAACTGGTATCATATGGCATATACAATCTCACACTTTTATCTTATTAAAGAATATTTATACATATGTATTTTCATAGCTGAATGGCATTTTCCTACAAAATGTTTCATAATTTTCTTATTGTTAGACATTGGGTTATATTCAATTTTTGCCTACTATGAAATAATGATGAGGTGGATAGCCTAATGTAGATCTTGAAGACCAATTTCTAGAAATAGAACTATGGTGTCAGAGGTATGCATCTGCAAAACGTTTAAATTTACAGGCAAGTACCTTCATCTAGTTTATGAAGTAGAACACACAAAATGAATTAGTAAATGCACAAAGAAATATATAATTCATTTTTTTTTTATTTTTATTTTTTATTTTTTTTTTTATTATACTTTAAGTTCTAGGGTACATGTGCATAACGTGCAGGTTTGTTACATATGTATACTTGTGCCATGTTGGTGTGCTGCACCCAGAAATATATAATTCAAATCACAGTAGGCAGTAAGAAGGAAAAGAACCTTGGGCTATGAGAATAAATGGAGAAACTGATACTGAATCATATAGGTATGGGCTCACTAGGCTCAAATTAAGCAAACTGCAACTACACATACTAATTTTAGTTTTACTCATGCTCCAACTCTTTCTTCTAATCATGTAGTAATGAATATAATTAGGTTTCTAAAAGGGCATAAGTTCCAAAGACACCACACCATTTTCAGAGACTGGATTTCTTCTTCCTCTCAGGCACGCTCAGGCTAGGGGATGCTATGTGGGGCTATAGGTAACACCAGTAGGCCTAGGACCCAAAAATGTCAGGGGGCTGGGTGAGAGGGAGGAAAAAAAGAAAAATTACAAGAGGGGAAGAGAAAGAGATGCACATGTGCCTCGGCTTCTCGTGTATGAGGCGAGGATAATGGCTCAGACTTCCTCTGGGTGGCTTCCACTGAGCGAAAGAGTTGGCTCAGGATGACACTTCTGAAACAGCATCACTATCTTCAATGCCATACATTTTCTATTCTTTTTTATTGTAATACTTTTTTTAAAACTACTTTTTTATATATATATAATAGGCATGATGCTCAGAACAAAACCGATCACTTCTTCTAAGCCCAAAAGATCTAGTAAATGTAAGCACTTCTGGACGAAGGAAAAAAAAAACACTTTTTGTCAACATGTCTAATACCAACCCTATGTTCGCACTTACATGTATCTTAAATATGTTTTTCTTGGAAATTAATATTTATTTGACATGATTAGGAAACTCTGAGTGCCTGCAGTGTGATAGCACTGTCCTGAGGGCTGGGATGTACCAATGACTACATCAGGTCTGGGTCCGGCCTCATTTCATGGCTCTAAGAACATAATGGGGTGGCCAGGCACAGTGGCTCATGCTTGTAATCCCAGCACTTTGGGAGGCCGAGGTTGGTGGATCACAAGGTCAGGAGTTTGAGACTAGCCTGGTCAATATGGTGAAACCCTGTCTTTACCAAAAATACAAAAATTAGCTAGGCATGGTGGTGCGTGCCTGTAGTCCCAGCTTCTCAGGAAGCTGAGGCAGGAGAACCGCTTGAACCCAGGAAGCAGAGGTTGCAGTGAACTAAGATTACGCTACTGCACTCTAGTCTGGGCGACACAGCGAGATTCTGTCAAAAAAAGAGAAGAGAAGGCTGGGTGCGGTGGCTTATGCCTGTAATCCCAGCACTCTGGAAGGCCGAGGCGGGCGGATCACAAGGTCAGGAATCGAGACCATCCTGGCTAACATGGTGAAACCCTGTCTCTACTAAAAACACAAAAAAATTAGCCGGGCGTGGTGGTGGGCACCTGTAGTCCCAGCTACTTGGGAGGATGAGGCAAGAGAATGGCATGAACCCGGGAGGTGGAGCTTCCAGTGAGCCAAGATGGCACTACTGCACTCCAGCCTAGGCGACTGAGCGAGACTCCATCTCAAAAAAAAAAAAAAAAAAAGAAGAAGAGTATAATGGGATGAGACAACCAAATAAACCAACAAATAAGGAGACTGCTGATATGGCCAGGATTAAAGGGAATAAACAGGGTAATGTGACTGAGTAAATGGGGCTGAGGGGTGAATGTGGTCCTGGCTGAGACAGCACATGCTCAGGGAAATTCTCTGTAAGGAGGTGACAGAAAGTTCAAATAAGCAAGAGCAAGAAATGCCAGGAGATGAGGGAAGAACACTGCACATGGCAACAGCAGTGGGGCAAAGGCTAAGGAAGAAAAGGACTTGGCAGATTCCAGGCACAGAAAGAGAGGATGTGGCTCCAGTGCCTTAGGTGCGGGAAAAGTAGTTAGGAAGTCGTTCATGGTAAGAATGTGGATGTGATTCTCAATGCAAGGACAAACCACAGAGGACTTTAAGGAGACTGATGAGATCACCTTTAAATTTTTAAAAATTATGCAACAGTGAAATCAGGGTCACCAGCAAGACTACTTGAGTAACCTAAGTAAGAGTGAATGATGGCTTGGCATAGTTGGTGGCCACACAGCTGAAGAAAGCTCTATTTTGAAGGTTTGACTAATGGGTCTTGCAGATGATATTAGAAGAAAGAAGGACTGTAGGAGGCTTTCTAGGTTCTGGGGTTGAGTACTATGGTGAATGGTAGGGTCACTTACTGAGATGGGGAAGATCCGTGCTACGGGTATAAACATGGGTACTAAATGCAGGTAAGCTTGCAGGAAAACACAGTAGGGAAATAATTAGGGTATGGTATTGTGTCCATATGGCATCTTTGATTGTGAAATTTAAAGTAAAACCAGTTATTTCCACTGCCTGATTTCCTCCCCAGCAATGACTGCTCTGATGCAGACTCAGAGGACAAACCGAGTTCATCTAGGGGTGGGGGGTTTGCCAAGGAATAAAATGAAAGTAGACAATGGTGCATGAACTCTAAAACTATCTTCACAAGGAAGAAAAGACAGAATTAATAGATGACATAAAGTAAAATTTGACATTAATTAGTAATCATTTACAAACTACCCATAATACAGTGAAAAGGATCATCCATCTATTAACTGACTCACAGATGGTTGGTTGAACCATCATCCTATTATAGAAATTATAAAATGAAGGACAAACTGATGATTAATTTTGAAAGCCATTTTCCTTAACTTGAAATTATAAAATTAAACTATCCTATAGTAATACTTCTAAGCAGAATGAGAAAAAAGTCTTTACCTCATGATTATAATCCAAGATTCCTTTTAAAATTTTCTTTAAATTGCTTATCTGTTTAAAGAGACAGAAAACAACTGGGTAAAAGGCATGACAGATGAAAACATAATTTAACACAAAAAATTTCTGAGCCAACCAATCACTGCAGTTAATCATAAAGTAAATATTAAAAAATAAAATTCAAAGGCATATTTGAATTATTATCATCATCATCAAAAAGTACTATTATGGCTTTATATAATCCAAGAGATTTATAAAACAAATTATGTCTCCAATTATGTAGAATTTTCAATGTTATGACCACACTGACAACAAATGGAGGGTAACTGAACGAGACTTAACGATAAGATTAAATTATTTAGGTTTTCTGTGGGTAAAGTAAAAATATGCCATCCTTAATGAAGACTTGAGTTCAGAGCTATTCTCCCCAGAAAAGTCAAACTGCATCTACATAGAAATTAACTTCTAAAGAGAGTATTAAGCAAAAATTATAGTAAAATCTCTTTAAAATAACCCATAAAGTATAATGTCTTTAAATTCTTCCCCTACCAGAAAAAAAAAAACAAAACTACTGTTTCTTCAGTTGATCATCAAAGTAAATGTTTATGAGCCATGTTAGGTGAAGAATGGGCAGAATCACCTGCCCTATTTATTGTAAACTATATTTTTTTCTTTTTGTTTGACCCAACTCATACAGTTTTATGTTAGGTTAAATGGGTATGTGATATAGCTCTATTGATTATTTTATTGATCTAGCTGTCCCTGGCTGGTGTCTGTAGTTGAGACATCCTAGAAAACAAGCTAGTAGGGACTGAGGCTTTCAAATAAGAGCCTGAATGACAGCAATGTGATCCAGTACTTAATTAAAGGCATATTTATTTGTAAGGAAGAAAATAAGCTGAAAACTTGCTTATTTATTTTTACAGGTCTCATAAAATTAACATGCTTAAATGTCTATAAAAATTTGTAGATATGGAAAATGCATAATATGCTTTCTCTCTTTCATTCTAGGATGTTTTCCCATATTTTTAATGTTTGAAATTAAAATGCCTTGAAAATCAACTACCATTCATTTAAAATGGTAGTTTTTTAAATCACATCACAAAAAGCTGTATCTTATCTTTATTTATTTATTTTTTGACACAGTCTCCCTCTGTTGCCCAGGCAGGCTGGAGTGCAATGGCACGATCTCGGCTCACTGCAACCTCTGCCTCCCGGGTTCAAGCAATTCTCATGCCTCAGCCTCCCAAGTAGCTGGGACTACAGGCGCCTGCCACCTCGCCCGGCTAGTTTTTTTTTTTGTATTTTTTAGTAGAGACGGGGTTTCACCGTGTTAGCCAGGATGGTCTCGATCTCCTGACCTCGTGATCCGCCTGTCTCGGCCTCCCAAAGTGCTGGGATTACAGGCTTGAGCCACCGCGCCCGGCCTAGTAGCATTATTTTAAACATCATAAATTGTTTTAAACATGCTGTAACGTTAAAAAAAATTTTTTTTTTTTTTTGAGACTGAGTCTTGCTCTGTCACCCAGGCTGGAGTGCAGTGGCGCAATCTTGTCGCACTGCAACCTCTGCCTCCCGGGTTCAAGCAATTCTCATGCCTCAGCCTCCAGGGTAGCTGGAATTACAGGCACTCACCAAAAAACCTAATTTTTTTTTTTTTGAGACGGAGTCTCGCTCTGTCGCCAGGTCAGAGTACAGTGGCGCCATCTTGGCTCACTGCAACCTCTGCCTCCAAGGTTCAAGTGATTCTCCTGCCTCAGCCTCCCGAGTAGGTGCGACTATAGGTGCGCACCACCACGCCCGGCTAATTTTTTGTGTTTTTAGTAGAGACGGGGTTTCACCGTGTTAGCCAGGATGGTCTCGATCTCCTGACCTCGTGATCCGCCTGTCTCGGCCTCCCAAAGTGCTGGGATTACAGGCTTGAGCCACCGCGCCCGGCCTAGTAGCATTATTTTAAACATCATAAATTGTTTTAAACATGCTGTAACGTTAAAAAAAATTTTTTTTTTTTTTTGAGACTGAGTCTTGCTCTGTCACCCAGGCTGGAGTGCAGTGGCGCAATCTTGTCGCACTGCAACCTCTGCCTCCCGGGTTCAAGCAATTCTCATGCCTCAGCCTCCAGGGTAGCTGGAATTACAGGCACTCACCAAAAAACCTAATTTTTTTTTTTTTGAGACGGAGTCTCGCTCTGTCGCCAGGTCAGAGTACAGTGGCGCCATCTTGGCTCACTGCAACCTCTGCCTCCAAGGTTCAAGTGATTCTCCTGCCTCAGCCTCCCGAGTAGGTGCGACTATAGGTGCGCAATACCATGCCCAGCTAATTTTGTATTTTTAGTACAAATGGGGTTTCACCATGTTGGCCAGGATGGTCTCCATCTCTTGACCTGTGATCCGCCCACCTCGCCCCCCCAAAGTGCTGGGATTACAGGTGTGAGCCACTGTGCCTGGCCTAATTTTTATATTTTTACTAGCAAGCGGGATTCACCATCTTGGCCAGGCTGGTCTTGAACTCCAGACCGCAAGTGATCCACCTGCCTTGACCTCCCAAAGTGCTGAGATTACAGGCGTTAGCCACCGCGCCTGGCCTGCCAGGTTGAGGCAGGAGGATAGCTTGAGCCCAGGAGTTCGAGACCGGACTGAGCAATAAAGCAAGACCTCATCCCTACAAAAATTTAAAACATTAGCCTGGTGTGTTGGCATGCACCTGTGGTTGAGCTCAGGAGGTGGAGGTTGCAGTGAGCTGAGACTGTGCCACTATACTCCACCCTGGGTGACAGAGTGAGAGCTTGTCTCAAAAAAAGTAAATAAAAATAAATAAACTGCCTGCCCTTGAAAGATTGTTTAGAAATTAAAACAGGGCCGGTCGGGCACAGTGACTCACACCTCTAATCCCAGCACTCTGGGAGGCCAAGGCAGGCGGATCACCTGAGGTTAGGAGTTCAAGACCAGCCTAGCCAACACGGCAAAACCCTGTCTCTATTAAAAAATACAAAAATTAGCTGGGCATCATGGCGTGCACCTGTATTCCCAGCTACTCAGGAGACTGAGGTAGGAGAATCTTTTGAACTCGAGAGGCGGAGGTTGCAGTGAGCCGAGATTACACCACTGCACTACAGCCTGGGTGACAAGGTGAGACTCTGTCTCAAAAAAACAAAACAAAACAAAACAAAAAAAAAACACCAAAAAAAAAAACCCCAGTGCCACTAAACAGTTTTCATTTACTAGCTTGGTAAAAAGAAGGAACTAGATTTTGGCAAACCCAATGCTTAAGCAATAAATAAATATTTTTGTTATCAAACATGTTTCTTGGGGAAAATATAAAGATAACTCAAGCTGAACATGTCTTAAGTTCAGGTGCCTCGCATGCTTAAATCATTTGTATGTCTGAGTCTTCACCAGTCTGTATCAAAAAGAAATGGTTGCAGGTTTCTCCACTGTCAGACATGAAAACTACTGGGTCATAACAATCAATTTAATGTTAAGAAAATCACAGAGATGGAGAACAAATTACAGGTTGCACGGGATTAGGGGTGGTGTGGATGTGGTTATAGGAGCAGCACAGGAAGCTGTGTGGTGACGGAATAGTTCTGGGTCTTCACTGTGGTGGTAGTTACACGAAGCTACATATGAGACAGAGCTACACAGAACTCCACGCACTAACACAGAGTGCAAGTAACCCTGGTGAAATCTGAATAAACTATGGACTGTACCAATGCCAGTTCCTTAGTTTTGATATTGTATTATACTTATGCAAGATGTTACCACTGGAGAAACTGGGTAAAAGGTACACATAACCTCTTAGTATACGTTTTTTGCAACTCCTTGTGAATCTATAATTATTTCAAAATATAGGCCAGGTGTGGTGGCTGATGCTTGTAATTCCAGCACTTTGAGAGGCCAAGGCGGGCGGATCACCTGAGATCAGGAGTTTCATACCAGCCTGGTCAACAGGGTTAAACCCCGTCTCTACAAAAATGCAAAAATTAGCTGGGTATGGGGGCAGATGCCTATAATCCCAGCTGCTTGGGAGGCCAAGGCAGGAGAATGACTTGAACCAGGGAGGCAAAGGTTGCAGTGAGCCAAGATTGCACCACTGCCCTCCAGCCTGGGGGACAGAGAAGACTCCATTTCAAAAAACAAAAACCAAAATATAAAGTTAAAAAAATAATTTAGTGGATTACAACAAACATTTTTAAAAATAAAATGCAAACATCACTGCCTAACATAAGGGCAAAAACCTGTTCAGCTACATACACACACACATTTAGGTAGGAAATTGGTTGTAATGTAAACTTTTTTTCTTATTGTAAGTTTTGGTTAAGGAAGCTTGTAAAATACTTAAAGGTTACTAGGAAGGAAATGGAAATGTTTCATTCTCTGAGTGTTTAGGATACAGTTAATAATGATCAATATTATCTTACTATAACTACCACATGTACTGTTCTAAGTACTTAGCATAATAACTCATTTCTGTGAGGCAGAAGCTATATTAATCCTCATTTTACAAATGGGGAAACCAAGGCAAAGGAAGGTCACAACACTTCCCCATAGACAGTAAATGGCAGATCTATGATGTGGACACAGGCACACTGGCTCCATGCCCTTGGTCGCTATGCATTACTAACTTATGTTATGCGTAGGCGCACAACTCCAGGTGAGTTCAATCTTCAATTCTATATTATTTCATTGCACGCTACCTAAGTTTCTAAAGCTCACCGGATACATCAGACCAAAAAAATCAACAGATATTATACACATACAAATATTTAAAGATTTAACAGATGGAAAAATAAAATACCTTCAGCCTCCAATTATCTCCTACTTCAGTTTTGATTCTGTTTAGCCAATTTTCATCAAAATATGCAGGATCTCTGCAAAATAAGAAAAAGCTTACATATTAACATCATGTAGCTATCAAGCTAAACAAAGAAAATTGAATCTTATCGCGTATCATCACTTAACTGCAACATAAAAATGTATTTGACACATATTAGCCACTAAATAACTTTACATGTTAGTAACAGTCAAGTTGGCCAGGTGTGGTGGATCACCTTGTAATCCCAGCACTTTGGGAGGCTGAGGTGGGCGGATCACTTGAGGTCAGGAGTTCAAGACAACACCTGGCCAACACGGTGAACCCTTGTCTCTACTAGAAATAGAAAAATTAGCCTGGTGTGGTGGGACACACCTGTAATCCCAGCTACTGAGGAGGCTGAGGTGGGAGAACCCCTTGAATCCAGGAGACAGAGGTCGCAGTGAGCTGAGATTACACCACTGCACTCCAGCCTGGGCGACAGAGTGAGACCCTGTCTCAAAAAGAAAACCAACAACAACAACAAAAAACAGTCAAGAATCTACCATAATTGCAGACTCTCTTAAAAGTCAACTTGACTGTTAACACATAATTAATGACACATTTTTTGGTTGTTTTTTTGTTGTTGTTTTTTTGAGACAGAGTCTCGCTCTGTCACCCAAGCAGGCTGGAGTGCAATGGTGCGATCTCGGCTCACTGCAACCTCTACCTCCCAGGTTTAAGCGATTCTCCTGCCTCAGTCTCCCAAGTAGCTAGGATTATAGGCCCACACCACCATGCCCGGCTAATTTTTGTATTTTTAGTAGAGACAGGGTTTTACCATGTTGGCCAGGCTGATCTTGAACTCCTGACCTCAGGTGATTCATCCACCTCGGCCTCCCAAAGTGCAGTTTAAAGACTGTGTCATTGCCCCTGGCCAATGACACAGTCTTTAAACTGATAAATATATAAAGAAAGTTAAAATAAGTTTTTCAGTTAATATTTCAATGAACTCCATCACCTAATACATCAAAGGTCACCAATAACATCACTAAATTCCGATTTATTCAAATAATATAAACTGAGAATCTATTTTCTCAGATGTAGTACTAGGCTTTGGACACATCTGAACACCACAGTTGTTTGCAAAAGACTTAAAAAATTTAAAACACCAGTGTGGACAAACACATCGAAACGAGGATAGAATCTGAATATCCTTTATATTTTCCCAGGAAAAATTTCTATGGGAAAATTTCCCATATTTCTAATAAACACAAGGAAGGCAGGAAGGGAGGGAGGGAAGACAAAACTTTTCAAACCCAGCATGAGCCTCATTTTACAGGTTTTGAAATTGATCCTCTAAAAATTAAATTATTTATCTAAGACCACAGACAGAACATCTAAGTTTGTCCTGCTTGAGCAATTGCTAAGTCCAAAAATCTTTCCATAACACTACAACTGTCTCTATTCACCTCAAAAAAACAGAAAGACAATGAGACTGATAGGTTAAGAAAAAAACGTATGTTTCAACTTTTACTGTAACTCATACTGATAAATACACAATCAGTATTAAATTTTATTCAAATTAGCTTAAAATGAAGCAACATGATATTCAGAATTTTTACTTATTACCGAAAACTGTATTTATTTTAGGTAATAAGCATGTTTTTTTAAAGTTACAACCAAGTTACCTCTATAGAAATCTGTTATGATTATTTTTGAAGCCTGTATCATATCACTGGATAACATATTAACTTCATTATCTATTTACTTTTAAAAACAGCTTTATTGAGAAATAACTCACATGACACAATTTACCCATTTACAGTAGACAATGCATTTTAGTATAGCCAGAGTGGTACACCTATCACCACAATCTAGTCTTAGAGCACTTCCATCTTTCCAAAAAGAAACCCTATCTCCGTTAGCCATCACTCCCGTTTCCCCTTCTCTCCAGCCC
Organism: Colobus angolensis palliatus; assembly: GCF_000951035.1. Lineage (NCBI taxonomy): Eukaryota > Metazoa > Chordata > Mammalia > Primates > Cercopithecidae > Colobus > Colobus angolensis. The sequence goes on along the minus strand of NW_012117744.1, from coordinate 260,323 downwards.
CTGAAAATCAATAATCTACTTTCTGTCTCTATGAATTTGTCTATCTTGGACATTTCATATAAATGAAATCATACACTATGTGGTCTTTTGTGTTTGGCTTCTTTCAATCAGCATGTTTTCTAAGGTTTATCCATATTACAGCATGTTATCAGTACTTCATTCCTTTTTGTGGCTAATTAATATTCCATTTATAGATGTACCACATTTTGTTTATTCATTTATTTGCTGATGTAACTTGGGTTATTTCCACTTTGAGGCCATTATGAATAATGAAGCTTTGAACACTGCTGTACTAGTGTCTGTGTGGACATCTGTTTCATTTGGGTATATGCCTAGCAGTGAAACTGATGGGTCCCATGTTTAAAATGTAAGGCAAGGCCAAACTCTTCCAAAGCAGCTATATTTTGCATCCTCACCAGCAATGTATGTTCTCTACAGCCTTGCCAACACTCATTATTATCTGTCTCTTTAGTTATAGCCCTCCTAGTGGATGTGAAGTGGTGTCTCACGGTGGTTTTGATCTGCAATTCCCTAATGGCTAATAATGCTGAGCATCTTTACATGTGCTTGTTGGCCATTGTATATCCTCTCTGGAAAAAAAGCCTACTCAATTATTTGCACATTGAAAAACTGTTGTCTTTTTTATTGAATTGTAAGAGTTTTGGTTTTTTGTTTAATATTCAGGATACCAGCCAAGAGACATATGACATCTGAATATTTTCTCCCATTTTGTAGGCTGTTTTTCCACTTTCTTCTTCTTCTTTTTTTTTTTTTTTGAGACAGAGTCTCACTGTGTTGCCCAGGTTGGAGTAGAGTGACACAATCTCAGCTCACTGCAACCAATTCTTCTGCCTCAGCCTCCCAAGTACCTGGGGTTACATGGCGTGCACCACCATGCCCAGCTAATTTTTGTATTTTTTAGTAGAGACAGGGTTTCATCATGTTGGCCAGGCTGGTCTTGAACTCCTGACCTCACCTGACCTCAAGTGATCCGCCCACCTGAGCCTCCCAAACTGCTGGGATTAGAGGCTTGAGCCACTGTGCCCGGCCATGTCTTTCTACTTTCTTGATGGCATATTTTGCAAGCAAAGTTGTTAATTTTTTTTTAAGAGATAGGTTCCCACTCTGTTGCCCAGGCTGGAGTGAAGTGGCATGATCACAGTTCACTATAACCTTGTATTTGTATTCCTGAGCTCAAGTCATCTTCCCACCTCAGCCTCCAGAGTAGCTAGTGGTAAGACACACCACCATGCCTGGATAAATTTTTTTTCTTTTTTTTTTTTGGAGAGATGGAGTCTCACTATGTTGCTCATGCTGGTCTCAAACTGATTTGAGTTTGGCCTCAAGTGATTCTCCTGCCTTGGCCTCCCAAAATGCTGAGATTACAGGCATGAGCCACTATACCAGATCAAAGGTTTTAAATTTTGATGAGGTTCAATTTATCTATCCTGAACTTTCTGTGTCATATCTAAGAGGCTCCTGCCTAATCGAAAGTCATGAAGATTTATTGGTATGTTTTCTTTTAAAAGTTTTATACAACTTAGCTCTTACATTTAGGTCTATAATCCATTTGTGCATGGTGTAAGGAAGGGAGCTAACTTCATTGTTTGGCACGTGGATAATCATACTCATCTATTTTTGTTTTTTTTTATTATTTTATTATTTTTTTTTTTGAGATGGAGTCTCGCTCTGTTGCCCAGGCTGGAGTGCAGTGGCCGGATCTCAGCTCACTGCAAGCTCCACCTCCCAGGTTCACGCCATTCTCCTGGCTCAGCCTCCCGAGTAGCTGGGACTACAGGCGCCCGCCCCGGCTAGTTTTTTGTATTTTTTAGTAGAGACAGGGTTTCACCGTGTTCGCCAGGATGGTCTCAATCTCCTGACCTCGTGATCCTCCCGTCTCAGCCTCCCAAAGGGCTAGGATTACAGGCTTGAGCCACCGCGCCTGGCTATTTTTGTTTTAAGTTACTTTATTTGAGGTTCTTCTGTGTTATTAAAAGAAACCAATTTGAGCAAACTTATGCAAAAAAGGCAACTTACTGTAAGATCACTGATGTTATGGTACTAAAGATAGCTGGGCCTCACCAAGTATTGGACAATACTCTCTGACTTTCATCTTTGTTTCTTTCTATCCATCTTCCTATCCATCCATTTTCTCTCCATAGACCAGCCTTTTCCTATTTCTCCATAAACAATACTAAAAATGGCTACAGGTTATGTTCCAAGCCTGTATCACTTCAGTCCAAGCAATTTGTTTGAAGACCAGCTGTCATTCAGTCCCAATTCTAAATCCCCAGGAAAACCTCAATGATCCAGAGAGTCTCTTTTTTCATTCCTGGTCCAATTATATGCAGCGAAAAGGATGGGGGCTGCAAGGAGGACACACAGGACTTTAGGGACCACACTGGTCAGGTGAGAACTGAGTTCTCAGGTTCTCTGACTTATCAAAGAAACAGACATCCCCCAAAAGTGTTCTCTTTGCTTAAAACTTAGAAAAATAGATAATCAAAAGAAAAACAACTGAAGTAATTTCTACTAAAACATTAGAGAGTTATAAAAATCAACTCAGAAGTAAAAAAAATTCAATATTATTTTTGATCCTTAACCTAAAAAGCTATCACTTAAAAAGCACAATCATTAGCAATCAAGTATTGCTTTCCAAGTAAAAAAGACTCACACATGAATCTGGTGCCCTGCAGCTGATGACCATCCAAAGCCAAAGAAAGGCATGAACCCACCAGAACCTACCACCTGAGCGGCAAGTCAGGTTCACTCAGTTGAAGGACTTAGTGTTTCTCTCACTAGAAAGACCCTTACTTAAAAAAAAAAAAAAATTTAAAATGTCCAAGAAATTATATACTCCAAGATCTCCAAGGTTATAAAACACTTCATGTACAATTTAGAGTAATACATCTTATGAATAAAAGAACTCAGAGAAGTTCAAATACAATGTTTCAAATCAGGCATCATGATACAGCCTGCTTATTCCTTAAAAGACTACCAAATCAAAACCTAAGGATCATGTCTGAGCTCAGAAGGGTAGACAACAAAATCAGTTGCTACTATCATGTACACCATGTATGACACCAGTAACATCTGTATTATATCAGCAACATATCAGGCATTGAACCAGGCACTGCACATTCACAAACGCACTGCAGGGAAGGTAGGTATTATTATCCTTATAGTTAAGGAACATCAGACTCAGAAATTAAGTAATTTTCCCAAGCTCAATCAGACAGTTAACTGTCAGAGTTGATAGTACAATTATTTTTTGTTAAAACAGATCAGGAGAGTTCAACACATAACCAGTTCTAGTAAAACACTAAGGTCCTGTGGCTAATTATCCCCTTCATGCTCTATAAACTAGGTCACAAGTAGAAAAAGACCAGCGTCATTGTCATTCTATGACCTTCTTGTTCATGAAGGGCAGGCATTTCCTCTTGTTCCTTGCTATCCTTGCTATGTGGCTGGCACATAGCAGCTTCTCAGTAAATTTGGTTAAAGGGACAGCACTTAATAAGTTTCCAATTTACTACTCAGGCAAAATATACCAAGAATGGTACTCTTTAGCCTTCTCATATTCAATATTACTTTCCCTAGTAAACTCTGAAGCCATATACGCAGGCATCTAGCCGTAGCTTCCATTGCCTTAAGTACTTCACAATTTCAGTAATGTTTTCTAAAGATCCCTTAATTAATGGTCGCAGGCTAGAATAAAACAATATAAAGGTAACTTTCTCAAAACTCTTAGGAGATGACAGTTCTGCATAGATATGTAAATAACAAATGGTAATCTTACTGGGGAAGCTCTTCATGAGTAAGAAGCTATTATTAGCTTCTCGTAAAGAAAATACACAAAATCACTTCCTTAATTTGCCAGTAACACATTTACTTGTTTATAACTTTTTGTACCAGTTATAGCTTAACCTAAAGGAAAAGCCCACTAATTTTAATTCTTAGAAAAATTCTAATCCCAGCACTTTGGGAGGCCGAGACGGGTGGATCACGAGGTCAGGAGATCGAGACCATCCTGGTCTACACAGTGAAACCCCGTCTCTACTAAAAAAAATACAAAAAACTAGCCGGGCGAGATGGCGGGCGCCTGTAGTCCCAGCTACTCGGGAGGCTGAGGCAGGAGAATGGCGTAAACCCGGGAGGCAGAGCTTGCAGTGAGCTGAGATCCGGCCACTGCACTCCAGCCTGGGCGACAGAGCGAGACTCCGTCTCAAAAAAAAAAAAGAAAAATTCCAGAAGCATATTGTCTTCTTACATCAAATGCCTTCACAGAAATTAAAAAAAAAAAAATTAAATTTTACTTCTACTGCTAGAATTATTTAAGCAATGCAATTTTCTTTCTTTTCTTTTTTTTTTTTTTTTTTTGAGAGAGAGAGAATGTCTTGCTTTGTTGCCCAGACTGGAATGCAATGGTACGATCTTGGCTCACTGCAACCTCTGCCTTGGGGGTTTAAGTGATCCTCCCACCTCAGCCTCTCTAGTAGCTGGGACTACAGGCATCCACCACCAGGCTGGGCTAATTTTTGTATTTTTAGTAGAGACAAGGTTTCACCATGTTGGCCAGGCTGGTCTCGAACTCCTGACCTCAAGTGATTCGCTCACCTTGGCCCAATGTAATTTTCTTAATGAAAGCAAATAAGATGGGATCCAAAACAAATGTATTTGGTTTCATTTCTTAACAGGGCATCTTTACTAGCAAATTTTAGTGTTTTTTACAGATATGTTGATTCTTAGGCATGACTATTTCCTAATAATCTTTTAATGACCTAAAATAATCTTAGTACTCTGCCATTAAATGTGTGTTAGAGTTGACTATAATAAAATTTCACATCCATAATGACAACAAAAATTTGGCAATTTACACTAAGGCCCTAAGTCAAAATAAACAATACAGGTACATAAGGAATAGATTCCAACAGACAACTTAGTATACTATAAAAAATATCCATTTATGAGACATTCCAGCAGGGTCCACAGCTTGACTTTCATCCTATTTTCTTTTCCCCCTTCTCGAACTTTGAAAACAAAAACCAGTGGCACTTGGAGGCACAACTTGGCACTTCTGACCTTACTCTTTCAATCAAGCATGTGGTTGTGTTATAATAAAAAATATATTTGGTCTCTATCCCTTATTTCCTGGCACTGATCTCCTAAACTCTTGGAATTTCCTGAGTGGAGTGTCTTTTGTAATTCATAAGGAGCTCCTTTAAACCATACCAGAGTTTATGCTAAAGAGGGGATTCACTGTCGGCCCCTTTATTGCTTCAGGATGGGGGCTTGTCACAGAGGAACCAACCTTATTAGAGGTTGGAACATTCAGCCCCAAAGGGAAAGGGAGGAGGTACTGGAGACTGAGCTCAATCACATGACCAATGACTTCAATCATACCTATGTAATGAGATACCAAATAAAAACCATTAACAACAGAGTCTGGCGAGCTCCCAAGGTGATGATTACCTCAATGCGCTGGGTGGGAGGCATGCCGAGAGAGGGCAAGGAAGCCCTGCACTGCCCCCAGTTTTGTTTTTTGCCATATGCTTCTTTTCCATTGGCTGTTACTGAGCTGTATCCTTTATAATAAAACTGATTGTAATTATAGTGCTTTCTGGAGTGCTCTGAGTCATTCTAACAAATTATCCAACTTAAGGGCCCTGCTCTTAAAGCCCCTGCTGGTCATGGGAACCCTTGAATCTGTGGTTGGCTGGGTAGAAGTACAGGTGCACTGAGGACTATTTCCAACTAGTTGTCTTTTGGCACTGGGACCTTAACTTTAATTTGTGGGGTCTATACTGTCAACCCAAAATGAAGAGGATGAAGCACAAAATATGATTTAAAGAGTTCACCTGAGCCAAAGCAAAGACAGCTGCCGAAAACACTTAGACCCCAGTAACCTTGGATATGAGCTCCATTTGGCCTTTGTTATGTGCAGGTTTGTATTTAAAGGTTTCAAAAAAGGGGGGGTGGAGAGACAGAGAGTAGGTTGATACAAAGTTGTAAGGAATTCTCACTGATTTACAGGTGTGGATTATACTGTCCGGTGCAGCTTTATTAGGTTAACGTACAGCTACTTGTGGCAACAGCAAGCACTTTCAAGAGATGAACACACAGTACAAAGCGGGAGTAGGATGTGACTGCTGACCCATCTTAATGTCTCTCTGCGTCTTATAATTTAAAAGGACTCATTCCTCAGATAAAAGTTCTTTTCTCAGTACTTATTCTGGGTAGTTCCTGTCAGAATTGAAGGATTATGCCCTTAACTTGTGAGGTCTGAGCTAACTCAGGTAATTAGGATCAGAATCCAATGGTACTACAGGGCACCTAATTGGTGTCAGAGAAAATGTTGACAGAAAACAAGAGTGGTAAACCCTTCCTGGAAACAAAAAGCCAAAAAAAGATAAATTAGCTTTCTTTTAATTTTACAGTTAAATTGTATAATTCCATATTCATTTATTCAACAAATATTTTCCAGACACCTACAATAGAGCAGGATAAGAGGAGGTGGCAATATTAAAAAGGGTGGGCAGGGCAGGCTCCACTGAAAAACTGACCAATGTTGGGGGCGCTGGAAGGTGGTGAGGAGAGTGGGAAGGGAACACCTGATAGAGAGGCAGAGGATCGGCCACACCAAAGCATTTAGGCATGAGATATTTGGTGGGCCTGGGATGAGCCAGGGAGCCGCTGTGGGAAAGAATGCTGGGCGAATGAGGCCAGAGTGGTGACAAGTGGCCCACATCACTTAGGATCTCATGTACTACTCTAAGTACTTTGGTTCTTAGCCTGAGTGAAATGGGACACTAATGTAGGGTTCTCAGGAGAATATCTGATTTTTTACTAAAGAACCACTTCAGTATCCTGGAAGTCAAATTTTAAATGTGTTACAAGGAGGTAAACATGATAAGTGTTATCAAATGATGCTGACAGGTTAGGAGAAGAACTGAGAATGGACCATTAAAGTTAGCAATGTATGGCTGGGCATGGTGGCTCATGCCTGTAATCCCAGCACTTTGAGAAGCCGAGATGGGCGGATCTCCCGAGGTCAGGAGTTCGAGACCAGCCTGGCCAACATGGTGAAACCCCTAAAACACGGTGAAACTCTACTAAAAATACAAAAATTAGGTGGGCATGGTGGCGGGCACCTGTAATCCCAGCTAACTGGGAGGCTGAGGCAGGAGAATCACTTGAACCCGGAAAGTGGAGGTTGCAGTGAGCTGAAATGGTGCCATTGCTCTCCGGCCTGGGTGACAAGAGCAAGACGCTGTCTTCAAAAAAAAAAAGGCAATATATATACATCACAGTAGCCCCGACAAGTGTAGGTTTTTTGGGCCTTGTTTTGTTTTGAGACAGAGTCCAGCTCTGTTGCCCAGCCTGGAGTGCAGTAGCACAATCTGACTTCTAGACTCAGTGATCCTCCTGCCTCAGCCTCCCAGGCATGGCAGGTTAGGACTACAAGCATGCACCACCATGCCCAGCTAATTATACTTTTGTCGAGACTGAGGAAAGCGAAAATCACCTGGTGACCACTGGACAGACCCTGGAGACAAAAATTCCTCATCTGAGGAATTTAGAAGGGAGCAAAGCCCACCCAGTGACTACAGGCCACCAGGAGGCAAAACTTCTTATCTGGGGAAAATTAGAAGAAATCAAACTTTCCTGGTATCTAAAGTCGGCATCTAGTTCCTGGCCTCTTTCAAGTTTTATAAGTAATTTCTATACATCTCTGGAATGCCATACTGAAACTCAAGTGATAGGATTTCAGGTTCCCATGTTGGCCAGGCTGATCTTGAACTCCTGACCTCAAGTGATCCGCCCATCTCCACCTCCCAAAGTGCTGGGATTACAAGCATGAGCCACACCTCCCAAAGTGCTGGGATTACAAGCATGAGCCACAGTGCCCGGTGGAGAAATATTTTTAAAGATAAAAGAAATAACAGTTTGCTTCTATGCTTAAGGATATGATCCAGTAGAGGAGGGACAACTGATGATGCAGGAAAGAGGGAAGAACTGGTAAAGAGATGATTTTGAGTAGATTTAACCAGAGTTGTGGTACCATCAAACAAATACAAAGAAATACGAGAAGAGCCAAGGAACTAAAAACGTGTATAAGGAGTGAATACGACTGGCCATGGAATCTCAACTGACTAAGAGGAAAGAGACAGAACAGCATGCAGGTGAAGGGCCATGTTGAAGTCCCATCAGTGCTACAGAACTGAAGAATTCTTGGCATCTTGGTACAGAGCAAGTGACAGGGAATGACAGGAAGTAGTGATTAAATAGAGGTAAATAGAAAACTGCGATTGTCGAGGGATTACATGTTATTCATAATTATAGGGTATAGGGCATAATCATGGGAATGAGTAGGTGAAGATGAAGTTGGGTGGAAGACAAGATTAATGGAGAACAGCTCAAGAAACTGAGAGGCAACAATATGAAAAATCATCTAGATGCATAGTTAAATCACTAAGAGTTTAGACAAGAGTACTATATCCATCCAAATTGTTGGGAAATGAGGGAGAATTACAGTAAAAATGAAGGGCAGAGAATGTTGTCACAAGATTCAAAATTATAGGGCTTTAGGAAAAATGAAGGTGTGGCTAGAAGCAGTATGGAGAAGCACTACCACGAGTTTCCTGGTATATGAAGCCTGTGGGAGAAACAACAGCCACCACTTGAGAAGTCTGACAAAGTAGTGCTGTTAAGAGAGAACCAAATTTCTTTCAGATCAAGGTAAAGGGAACCAAAGTTGAATCAGGGCAAAGCATTCACTGTATTTCTGGCATATGTACTGTGTAGGTTCACCAAGAACTAACTACAAGTTCTACAGCATCAACAATGAATTTAAATTCTTTTTTTTTTTTAAATGACTGGCAAAGGAAACATCATTAATCATTATTGAAATGAAAATTAAAACCACTAGATAGCCACTAGAATGGCTAAAATGAAAAGACTGACCTTAGCAAGTGTTGGTGAGATTGTGGAGCAATAGGAATCCTCATATACTGTTGATGTAAACGTAAATGTCACACTGGCTTTGGAAACAGTTTGGCAGTTTCTTGAATATTAAGCATAGACCTACCATATGATCTAGCCACTCCTCTCCTAGGTGGAACAGAATACATCCAAGGGAAATTAAAGCATATGTTCATACAAAGAATTGTACACTAATGTTCACAGCACCTTTATTTGTAATAGCGCCACTGGAAATAACCCACACGTTCATCAATAGATGAATGGATACATAAATTGTGGTATATCCATACAATGGGAAATGTACGAACTATTAATACAGGTAACAACATGAATGAATCACAAAATTATACTACATTAAAGAAGTCACATTTCTTCCCTCAAAACACACTAAGTCCATTTATATAAAATTTAGAAAATGCAAATTAATCTATAATGACAGAAAGCAGAGCAGTGTTTGCTTGGGGATGGGAAAGAGAGTAGCAGGAAATAAGGGGTTACAATGGGACATGAGGACACTTTTAGAAGTGATGGATGCATTCATTGCCTTGATTGTCGGGATAGCTTCACAGGCATATACACAGGTCAAAATTTATCAAATTGTATACTTTTAAAAATGTGCGTTCATTATATGTCACTTTCATCTCAATAACGCTAAAAAAAAAAAGTGGGAAGCTCTAAAAAGAAATGACCCATCAAGTCACAAAAACACACGGAGGAACCTAAAATGCATACTGTAAGTTAAAGAAGTCAACCTGAAAAGGTTACATGGTGTATGGTTCCAACTATATGATAGTCCAGAAAAGGCAAAACTATGCAGACAGTAGATAAAAAGATTAGGGCTTCCCGGGTTTGGGGAGAGGGATAAATAGGCGGAATACAGAGGATATTTATGGCAGAGAAACTATTCTGTGGTATACTACAACAGTAGATATATAAAACACATTTGTCAAAACCCATAGGATGTACAACACCAAGAGTGAACACTAATGTTCACGATGGCCTTTGAGCAGTATTGATGTGCCAGTGTTGGTTTATCTATTGTAACAAATATACCACTGTGGTGGGGGAAGGCAGTGTGTGGTGGGCAAGGGGGATGTAGGAACTCACTGTATTTTCTTGCTCATATTTTAAAAACTTTTTAAAAATTGTAAAATATACACAACATAAAATTTACCATTTTAACCATTTTTAAGTGCACAGTTCAGTGGTATCAAATACATTCACACTGTTGCACAACCATCACCACCACCCACCACCAGAACCTTTTCACCATCCCATACTGAACTCTTTTCCACTCAATTTTGCTCTGAAGGTAAAACAGCTCTTAAAAAGTCTATCAATTCTTAAAAACCTAAGTAGGGGACATGAACCTACATAGACAAAAAGAATGAGAGAGATGTCAAGAGCAATAAAATTCTGAAAGCTGTAAAGCAGATAAAACAAACAAAACAACTTAAAAGACCAGATATAAAAACTTACACTAACAAAAAGCATACTTAGATCCATTCACATTTCAAATTTCTCCTAAAACTACAATGTCTCACTTGTCAGCTCAGACAAAATGAAAAGGACTGATGTTTCCAGTAAAATCCTCTTTTTGGCACCCCCACTCACCTGGCTTTCCTCCTACCCCTCTGGCCGCTCTGCCAGTTGCTCCTCTACCCAACAATTAAAGGCCAAAGTTCAAGGCTCAGGGTACACATTTTTTCCTTCTTGCCCAATATTCTCCCCTAAAGGGATTTAATCCACACTTACAGCTTCAATTAAGAGATAGCCAAAGAGAAATCTCCAGTTTGGACTCCCGTTCTGAACGCTAGACTGTCAACTTCACATTTCCTCTTGATTTTTCAATACCATTCAGATTTGATGTCCCCCAAGCTACACTCATGACACACCCAGCTTCCTTTCACAGCAGATCTTCTTTCAGTTTTCCAGTATTAATGGTTTATACCCTCTTCAGTGTATTTGCTTAAGTTAAAAACCTAAAAGTCAACTCCCTCCATACCAACCATCAAAATATGCTGATTTCATATACCATTTTGAGTCCACCCACTTGTCTTCACATTCTTCGGCACCTCCTAGTCTAAGGTACCACTATCTCCCTTCTGAAGTACTACAAATTTCTTCCTAACTAATTATCCCTCATCACCCTGGCCTCTTCCAATTAATTTTACACCTGCAGCCAGAATATTTTTCAAAATGTAAATGCAATTTGTTAATCCCCCCACCCCCCTCCAAGGCCTTCAACTGCTTCTTACAGCTCTTAGATTATGTCTTTTTTTTTTTTTTTTTTTGAGACAGAGTTTTGCTCTGTTGCCCAGGCTGGAGTGCAATGGCACAATCTCGGCTCACTGCAACCTCCACTTCCCCGGTTTAAGCTATTCTCCTGCCTCAGCCTCCCTAGTAGCTGGGATTACAGGCGTGCGCCACCATGCCCAGCTAATTTTTTTACTTTTGTAGAGATGGAGGTTCACCATGTTGGTCAGGCTGGTCTTGATTTCCTGACCTTAGGTGATCCACCCACCTTGGCCTCCCAAAGTGCTGGGAATATAGGCATGAGCCACAGCGCCCGGCCTCTTATAGCCCTTAGAAAAAAGACACAGCTCTGCATGGTCTGGCTCCATTTACCTTTTCATTCTGATCTGCACAACGCTCACCCTCTGTGCAGTAAACACTCGCACCTTTCCTTTCCATAGCAGTGCTTACCATATTCCACCATCCTGCAGGGTCTTTGAATAAGCTCTTCCCTCCATGAAGGTAACAGTGACTTTTAGATTTAAATTACCTTTACTTTCTCAGGTAAAATGTTCACCACCTCCTAAACTAAGTTAAAAATATACCCTGTGTAAACTTTCATAACATTGTACCCTTCTCTGTACCACTTGTTACAAGAGCAGTTTTGTTCTCATAGTTAATTAAAATGTTTTCCCCACTTATGAATCTGAGGGTGGACACCATGTCTATGTGGCTGGTAGTTTTATCAGGGATGCTGGACACAAAGTAGCCATTCAATAAATATCAAATTGACAAAGAAGGAATCAGTGTTGGTGAGGCTGTATATATCATACAACTATTTAAAATAGATACTGTGTAACAATATGGATACATCTCACAGACATGTTGAATTTAAGACAAACATGAGAGTACATACTGTATGATTCTACTTACAAGACATTCAAGAACAGGCAAAACTAATTAATGGCAGGGAAGTCAGAATCATGGCTATCTTTGGCATAGAGGTATTGAGTAGGGAGGAGCTGGAAATGTTCTGTATCTTAATCTGAGTGGAGGTTATAGGAGATATGCAAAACATACATGCAAAATTATCCCTCTTTGTAGAATGCTTTTCTGTGTGTGCCATATCTCAACAAAAGGAAAAACAAAAGGAAAAAAAAAAAGGAAAGCATTCTAGGAAGAAAGAAAGATTGAAAACTAAGTATTGATAAGAAATATGCCTATAAGACTTTGGTAAATGAAAAGACCACTTCGCGGAATACAATGTATATCTTGTTTATTTCACTTCATGAAAAATAATTTTCAAAATTTACATTGACAAACTATATTTATGGGTACAAACTGATATGATATACGTATACAACGTGGCCGCATTAAATCAAGCTAATTAATATCCATTGCCTCAAATTTTTGTTTTATGGTGAGAACATTTGAAATCTGCTCCCTCAGAATTGCGTAATACACATTATTATTAACTATGGTCACCATGCTTTGCAATAAATCTCAAAAAAATGTATTCTTCCTAATGGAAACTCTGCCCTCTGACTATCATCTCTCCATTCCCCTTGGCCCCCTGCCTCTGGTAAACACCATTCTATTCTCTGCTTCTATGAGTTCAATTGTTTTAGATTCCACATAAGTAAGACAGTATTTGTCTTTCTGTGCCTGGCTTAGTTCACTTAGCACAATGTCCTTCAGGTTTGTCCACGTTGTTGAAAATGACAGAATTTCCTTCTTTGGGAGCATGGGCACATTGGCTTATGCCTTTAATCTCAGCACTTTGACAGGCCAAGGCAGGAGGATTGCTTGAGCCCAGGAGTTCAAGACCAGCCTGGGCCACACAGTGAGACCCCATCTCTACAAAAAAAAAAAAAAAAAAGGCTGTGTGTGCATGCCTGTGCTCCCAGAAGCTACTAGGAAGGCTACGGTGGGAGGATCATCTGAGCCTGGGAGTTTGAGGTTGCAGTGGTCAATCTACTTCACTCCAGTCTGGGTGACAGAGTGAGACCCTGTCTCGATCAATCGATGAATAAAGGCTGAACAGTATTTCATTGTGTACATATATACTACCTCTTTTTTATCCATCCATTAGCTAATAGGCACTTGTGCTGCTTCCATAAATTGGGTACCTTGAATAATACTGCAAGAAATGTGGAAGTGCAGGTATCTCTTCAACATACCAGTTTCAAATCCTTTGGCTATATACACAAAAGTAGGACTGCTGGATCATATGGTAATTCTATTTTTAGCTTTTTGTACAGTCTTCCATAATGGCTGTACTAATTTACATTTCCAACAACAGTGCATAAGGGTTCCCTCTGCTCCACATCCTCACCAACACTTATCTTTCACCTTTTTGATAATAGCCATTCTGACAGGTGTGAGGTGACACCTCATTGTGGTTTTATTTCCCTGGTGATCAGTGATGAGCATTTTTTCATATGCCTGTTAACCAGCTGTATATCTTCTTTCGAAGATGTTTATTCAGGTCCTTCATGCTTTTTAAATTCAGTTATCTGTTCTCTTGATATTCAGTTGCTTAAGTTCCTTACACAGACTGGATAGAAACCTCTTATTAGAGGTATGGCTTGCAAATATTTTCTCCAATCTGTAGTTTGTCTCTTCACTCTGTTGCTTGTTTCCTTTATCATGCAAAAGTGTTTAGTTTGATGTAATCCCATCTGTCTGCTTTTGCTGTTGTTACCTGTTTTGGGGTCAAATTCAAAAAATCATCTCCCAGACCAATATCAAGAAGCTTTCCCCCGTTTCCTTCCACTAGTTTTTCAAATTTCCCCCTATGTTTCCTTCCATTAGTTTTTCAAATTCATGTTTAAATCTTTAATCCATTCTGAATTGATTTTTGCATGTGGGGTGAGATAAGGGTCTAACTTTATTCTTCTGCATGTGGATATCCACTTTTCCCAACACCCTTTACAGAAGAGACTTGTCCTTTCCTCATTGGGTGTTTGTGGCACCTTTGTGGAAAATCAACTGACTATAGATGTACGGATTCACTTCTGGAATTTCTATACTGTTCCACTGGTCAATGTGTCTATTTTTATGCCAGCACTGTGTTGTTTTAATTACCACAGCTTTGCAATAGAGTTTAAAATTGGGTAGTGAGACTTCTCCAGCTTTGTTCTTTTTGCTCATGAAGGCTTTGGCTATTTGGGGTCTTTTACCATTTCATATGAATTTTAGGTTTGTTTCTTATTTCTGTGAAAAAGGTTATTGGAATTTTTATAGGGAATGCATTGAATCTGCAGATCACTTTGGGTAGTATGGACAGTTTTTTTTTTTTTTTTAATACTTTAAGTTCTGGGGTACATGTGCACAACGTGCAGGTTTGTTACATATGTATACATGTGCCATGTTGGTGCGCTGCACCCATCA
>NW_012117744.1:243935-244453 GCF_000951035.1 Colobus angolensis palliatus | reverse complement strand
ATTTCTTGTTTTTGTCAGGTTTGTCAAAGATCAGATGGCTGTAGATGTGTGGTATTATTTCTGAGGACTCTGTTCTGTTCCATCGGTCTATATGTCTGTTTTGGTACCAGTACTGTGCTGTTTTGGTTACTATAGCCTTGTAGTATAGTTTGAAGTCAGGTAGCGCGATGCCTCCAGCTTTGTTCTTTTGACTTAGGATTGTCTTGGCAATGCAGGCTCTTTCTTGGTTCCATATGAACTTTAAAGCAGTTTTTTCCAATTCTGCGAAGAAAGTCATTGGTCGCTTGACGGGGATAGCATTGAATCTATAAATTACCTTGGGCAGTATGGCCATTTTCACGATATTGATTCTTCCTATCCATGAGCATGTTATGTTCTTCCATTTGTGTCCTCTTTTATTTCACTGAGCAGTGGTTTGGAGTTCTTGAAGAGGTCCTTTACATCCCTTGTAAGCTGGATTCCTAGGTATTTTATTCTCTTTGAAGCTACTGTGAATGGGAGTTCATTCATGATTTGGC
>NW_012117744.1:232484-242355 GCF_000951035.1 Colobus angolensis palliatus | reverse complement strand
GGGTTTCACTGTGTTAGCCAGGATGGTCTCGATCTCCTGACCTCGTGATCCGCCCGCCTCGGCCTCCCAAAGTGATGGGATTACGGGTGTGAAACACCGCGCCCAGCCCCAATGAGCCTTCTTGAGCTTCATTAAAAAACCTGTGTGCCTATATATCTGGAAAAATGTACCATGCACTTTAAGTTATAAAAGAAAGTAAAAACAAGCTGTAGTGTTCAAACATGAGTCCCCAGTTCTAAAGGCAAAGAGACAGATAATCTGAAATGTTGGCATCTGGGCTCTATGGCAACTCTATGTAGCTAATTGCAAAGTAAACCAATACTTCACTTAATAATGACACTGATTTTCAACAGATATGCGGGACAACCCAGCTAGTGATATGTAAATCTTTTAAAATCAGGCTGACAAGTGTTCATGGCTTCAAAGTATTGGCAAATTACAACAAACCCAATGACTTCTTAAATTCACACATAATCCTTTATTTTAAAAAATTCCTAGGTCAAAAGTTGATAGTCATATAATACCAATTCCATAACTATTATGTTTTCAAAGTACCTAGAAGAATTGGGTATGTTTTATATATCCCAAACAAATACGCCTTCCTTTAGTCACTCAACAAACATAAGCACCCACAATGCATATTAAACTAGGAGGAACTGCTGATTTTGATCATTTTGACCTATAAAGAAGAGCAATTTCATATGGTTCAACATAAAACCAGGCATTTGCCTGTTGCTTGTATACAACAGTGAAAACAAATTCCCTGGCTCCATGTGGAGTTTACATTCTGTGTACATGTGTTTGGGGATGTTGGGGCATATAAACGACCAACCAAATATATCGTATATCAGATGGTGTTACAAACTTGAAAGAACACAAAAGCTTAAGGGGGATAGGAAGTATAAGGGAATTGTCATTGC
Source organism: Colobus angolensis palliatus (assembly GCF_000951035.1). Lineage (NCBI taxonomy): Eukaryota > Metazoa > Chordata > Mammalia > Primates > Cercopithecidae > Colobus > Colobus angolensis. The sequence continues at coordinate 241,435 of NW_012117744.1, read as the reverse complement.
CATTTTATATGGGTACTCAGAGCAGGTGTCACTGATGAGATGATATATCAGCAAAATCCTAAAGAAAAATGGAGTAAGCGTCTTAGATACCCCTTTAACAGCAAAATCTGGCTACCAACAAGAAAATTTCTGCCAAGTTTATGCCAAAAAATACAAGAAGAAATAATTCCGCTAAAACCATTAGAGTACTAAAACAATTACAGCCCTTATCAAACTTGCAACCCAATCTACCCCTAACAAATACATTCCATCAAAACTAGTACTGCTGCCACCTACAACTCTTACTCTACACACGTTTCATGTAAGTACTTTGTTTTTTAATCCAAGTTTTCAATCTAATAAATATCCATGTATAAGAATATACATAAAGATAAGCAATTTATTCTTACATCTTTTGAAGAACCTGGGCCATCACAACCCCATTCGTTAAATCTTCCACGGTCTGCCATGGTGCATCCACATTAAATGTCTGGATCTGAAGGGAAAAAAAGGGGGTAGGAAGAGATTCTGTGGTTACCTATGTAGAAAATTTCTTAGGCTTTTTTTTTTTTTTTCTTTGAGACATACTTTAGCCCCATCACCCAGGCTGGAGTGCAATGGCCCGATCTCGGCTCACTGCAACCTCCACCTCCCAGGTTCAAGTGATTTGCCTGCCTCAGCCTCCCAAGTAGCTGGAATTACAGGAACGCGCCACCACGCCCTGCTAATTTTCTGTATCTTTAGTAGAGACGGAATTTCACCATGTTGGCCAGGCTGGTCTTGTACTCCTGACCTCAGGTGATCCGCCTGCCTCGGCCTCCTGAAGTGCTGGGATTACAGGCGTGAGCCACAGCACCTGGCTGAAAATTTCCTAGGCTTTTTTTTTGGGTGATTATCTCATATTAGGGATTGGAATAAATTTCAAAAAGAAGTCTAATTGGAAACTTTTGCCTTTAAGGGAAATGTCCTGCCAAGTATTACCGTAATTTTTCCCCACTGGTAAAAGAGAAATCATGCTGGATACTGGGTGGCTTTCCAGCATCCATTCTATTCACACAACATCAATCTACAAAAATCACAGCAGCCTCATCCCCTCTACCAGTGACTGACTCAGGGACACACAGGGAAAAGACAATTTGAACTAAAGAGAGATAAGGAGATGCTTCTGGGAAAGAAAAGCCAATCTCCTGTTGATTGAAGTATGCTGCCTCCATTACTGTGAGCAGTCATCTCACGACTACAAAGGCAATCATCTTAAGAATTAGGGCAATTGGCCGGGCGCGGTGGCTCAAGCCTGTAATCCCAGCACTTTGGGAGGCCAAGACGGGCGGATCACGAGGTCAGGAGATCGAGACCATCCTGGCTAACACGGTGAAACCCCGTCTGTACTAAAAAATACAAAAAACTAGCCGGGCGAGGTGGCAGGCGCCTGCAGTCCCAGCTACTTGGAGGCTGAGGCAGGAGAATGGCGGAAACCCGGAAGGCGGAGCTTGCAGTGAGCTAAGATCCGGCTACTGCACTCCAGCCCGAGCGACAGAGCGAGACTCCGTCTCAAAAAAAAAAAAAAAAAAAAAAAAAAGGTTAGGCCAATGCAGTGAAAGGCAGAGAGAAGAACTAGAAAGAACTACATCCCCTCCACCATGGCCCCCACACCAAAAAAAAAAAAAAAAAAAAGAACTATGTCCTTAAGGTAAAAACTGTACTGAATTTAAAAAATCTTGATGCCTCCTGGTATGTGAGATGAATTCATTTATTATTTACGCCTGGTAAGGTTCCAGTTTCTGTTACTCGGAGGTCAAATATGTTTATAAAGATGTAGAAGTCACACTTAGAATGGTTAGGTTACATACTCACTTCATTTTGATTTCAAATATATTCTGAAACTTTGTACTAATCAACATGATGTAGCCAAGAAATGTACTTTCCCTAACAGTATAAATTATCTCTCAAAGTAAAAAAACGTAGCTGAGCCAACAATGATTATACCCAGTAGTGTACTCAGGATTTAGCAGGAAATCAATCCCTGAGAATAGACACAGGTCATCCGCTCATAGAACTTACAACTAGGAAAAATGAAACGGTATAATAGAAGTGTCAACAGCAAGCACAAAGATAAGAAGTGAGAGTGGGATGCAATCTAGGTATGAAGAGCAGCTTGGTACAGATTGGGTAGGGGTAAGAATTGCAGGAAGAGACAGAACAGGGGAAAAATAAAACTGAAAGACAGGGCAAAAAACTGAAGAATTAACATGTAAAACCTTAGAAGCCACATTAGGACCTTATCCTATGAATAAAGTAAACAAAGGATTTGAACCAGGAGAGTAAGCCATGAGGTTTGCATTGTATTAATATAAAATCTGGCCGGGGGCAATGGCTCATGCCTGTAATCCCAGCACTTCGGGAGGCCAAGACAGGCGGATCACGAGGTCAGGAGATCAAGACCATCCTGACTAACACAATGAAATCTTGTCTCTTCACTAAAAATACAAAAAATTAACCAGGTGTGATGGCACGCACTTGTAGTCCAAGCTACTCGGGAGGCTGACACAGGAGAATCGCTTGAACTCGGGAGGCGGAGGTTGCAGTGAGCCAAGTTCATGCCACCCACTGCATTCCAGCCTGGGCAACAGAGCGAGGCTCTGTCACAAAAAAAAAAAGAAAAAAGAAGAAAAAAAAGATCATACCGGCTGCAGTATGAAGGAAGGAGTAAAGGGAAAGAGACTGGGAGATGGGGTTTCACCATGTTGGCCAGGAAGGTCTCGATCTCCTGACCTCATGATCCACCTGCCTCGGCCTCCCAAAATGCTGGGATTCCAGGCGTGAGCCACTGCGCCCAGTCAATAGTTGTCTTTTAAAGATTTGATAAATGAGGTCTCTACTAAAATGAGGTCTCTACTTTAGTAGAGAAACTCTGTCTCTACTAAAAATACAAAAAATTAGCCAGGCACGGTGGTGGGCGCCTGTAGTCCCAGCTACTCAGGAGGCTGAGGCAGGAGAATGGCGTGAGCCCGGGAGGCGGAGCTTGCAGTGGGCGGAGATCGCCCCATTGCACTCCAATCTGGGCAACAGGGCAAGACCCCGTCTCAAAATAAATAAATAAATAAATAAATAGATAAATAAATAAATAAAACAACTATTAACAGTACAGTCAGTAGCTTCTTCATGTATAATATAGGAGAGGCTTGCAGGTAGAGACAGTTATGGTGGTAGAGGCCCAGGGAATTATCTTAAAGATCCTCATAGAAAGTTTTTACTTAAGTGTCTATTTGGAAAGGTGATAAGAGGATCCTTCCAAGCTACCCTGACACAAACCTAATACCTGGTAGAGATGCAACAAATGATTAGTAAATGAATAAATGAAACAAATAAACACCATCTGCGGGAACTGATTTTGAATTTTACTCCATACTATCTCCAGCTGCCTGCTCACTAGTAAAAGAAATAAGCACTTGCTTTCATTTTATAGTTGCTAAGTCTACAACCCATTTTCAAAAAAAAACCAATCTCTTTCTTGTAGGTTTGTTTAGAAGAAAAAATAGGGGCAGCAGTGAGGATCATGTCTCATTCTTCTCTTTATCACTGACCTCAGCACAATGCCTGACACGAACAAGCCCTCAGTGAACGCCACTTTGAATGAAAGAAGCTAATATTAATCCCTACTTTTGCCCTGTAAATTTGGATAGGATATTTCATCTCTCTCAATATCAGTTTTTCCATATAAAGAAGGATTGGGGAAAAATAGCTTATAGAAGGGTGTGTTGCTTCAGAATGAATGAGAGAATGAATGCCCATGAGGTATTTTGCAAAATCTAAAGCAATGGTCCCAAACCTGGGTGTGCAGAGGAATCATCTGGGAGATTTCCATTTTGAAAATACACATTTTGGCTGGGCATGGTGGCTTATATCTGTAATCCCACACTATGAGAGGTCAAAGATGGAGGATCACTTGAGCCCAGGAATTTGAGACCATGCTGAAAAACATGGCAGAACTCTGTCTCTACAAAAAATACAAAAATTAGCTGGGTGTGGTGGCTCATGGCTGTAGTCTCTGCTATTCAGGAGGCTGAGGTGGGAGGATCACTTGAGCCTGGGAGGTCAGGACTGCAGTGAGCTGTGATTGCACCACTGTGCTCCAGCCTGGGCAATAGAGTGAGACCCTGTCTTAAAAGAGAGACAGAGAGAGAGAGAGAGAAAGTATATACATTTCTTGGCTCACCCTACTGAATCAGAATCTGTGTGTAGGAAGCTGGGGATCTATTTTTAACAAGCTCATCAAATAATTCTTACACAGCTGGGCACTGGTTTGGCATTCGGAATCCTATGATCTAAAGCACTACTAAAGGGAAGGGATGCAAGATTGGAAACCAGACTCTGGCCAATCAGAAGAAGCAACTCAACAAAACAGGTAATTCAAAAAAGCAAGTAACTTAGTTGTTAAGACTTGATCTGGGCCTGGCGCAGTGGCTCATGCCTGCAATCCCAGAACTTTGGGGAGCCGAGGCTGGCAGATCTTTTGACGTCAGGAGTTCTAGCCCAGCCTGGCCAACATAGTGAAACCCGTCTCTACTAAAAAATACAAAAATTAGCCGGGCATGATGGTGCGTGCCTGTAATCCCAGCCACCAGGGAGGCTGAGGCAGGAGAATTGCCTGAACCCAGGAGGTAGAGGTTGCAGTGAGCTGAGACTGTGCCACTGCACTCCAGACTGGGCAACAGGGCAAGACTCCACCTCCAAAAAAAGAACACTTGACCTGTTTTTTCTCTTGGGACTTAGGGAAAGCTAAATTTTCATTTTTGTTTTTAAATGTGGTTTTATTCAATTATTTTCTCTGTATTAGCCCTGGAGGTACACAGTTGCTCACAATGGTCAGACATATCCACCTCTGCTACAAGACCAAAGTGAAACAGATCCTAAAGAAAATTTATCCCCTACAGAGTTTATTTTTGGGGTGATGAAAATGTTCTTGGAACTAGATAGTCATGATGACTGCACAATCTTGTGATCATACTAAAAACCAATAAAGTATACACTTCAAATGGATGAATTTTATGGTATGTAAACTGTATCTTAATTTTTAAGAATCTGTCACATACCAGTTCTCTGAGCGAACATCTATGGAGTATTTCAGGATAGCAATACAGTAAAACTGAAAGACAATTGCACCTAACTGCATTAAGGCATGAAACTCTACCTGAAGGGTCCTAATCTTTCTTTTAATTCCAAGAAGCTCTATTATTACCAACCTCTACCTCCCCCTCCCCAACAAAAGCATGAAAAGAGTAAAGCATGAGATCACCTGGAATTACTATCTCTAGAGTAATGGATGATTTTGCTCCGGAGGAGACATTTTTGGCTGTGAGTTGGGTGCTATTGTCATCTAGCTGGTTGAGGCAATAGGATGCTACTATTAAACGTAACGCATAGTGCAGTGCCCACAGCAAAGAACTGTCCAGTGCAAAATGTTAAGTAATTTTCTAGAGTCATGATTCTCAAAATGTGGTCCCTACGTCACCAACAATTGCATCACCTGGGAACCTATTAGAAATGCAAAATCTCAGGCCCAGCCCAGACCTACAGAACTAGCAACTCTGGGCATCCGCGCTTTAGCAAGCTTTCCAGATGATGCAGATCAACACTAAAGCATGAGAATCTCTGAAGTCAGCAAACATAAATATCAACGCAATCAAAACACAGAGGTGACGTTACAAAGTCACCTACAGTCAGTATAGAACAAAACCAGGATTTGAACCCAGGCTGCCTAATGTCAGAATCTGTATGTACTCTTATGCTATACTATCTTTTAAAGTACTTTAACTTTTGTACGTCAGTGACTTATTCTTCCATTAGAGGACAAAAGTTGTTGGCAGAATCGAGTTAGGCAGAGGAGGATGGAATGGGGGAGATACCACCATAATAATTATACCACCCCCAATTCTATACACTAGTATGCATTTTATAGGCTGCCAAATAAGTAATATGAAAACAATAAGGATATATTAATGTTGTTAGGTCACCCCAAAGTATACTGAACCTGTGATGACTTTTTTTTTTGTCATAACTCGGTAACATCATAGACTTCGTTTTTCAGTCTCTAAAACCTGGAAAAGTCCTATCTCTTCATTGAGATTCACGTACAGTTCAAGAAATTAGGCTTGACAGGTGTAACAGGCAAGGCAGATTTTGACTCAGAGGGTGGAGAGAGGAGACACAGTGGAAATTTTCAAACATGTCCTGCTGAACTTGCTTGCATAAACTTTGATTTGGAATTTAAACTTAAGATGTTTCCCCTTGGTAGGATGATACTTAACTGTTTTTGTAACTCTCTCTTTCAACAAAAATTTGGAACTATATGGTTCCTGGGTCAGTAGGCTGTCTGATAAAAGGGCAATTTATCCAGCACATGAGGCAATGAGACGTTCCATCGAGTTCTGTATAGGTGACAGAATCATCTCTTTAAGTGCTTGAGCTTTTATTACTTTAGCCATTTCTAGTGGAATAATTTCTAAAATGTACTATATACATCTGTCCAATCTCAAACTAAATGCTATGTAGTGAAAACAAACTTTTATCTGATACTCAGGAATATAATTATGATCTTCAAAAATTGAACATGGAGGCTCTAAAAGTACATAAGGCTGTCATCCCAAAGACGGAATCACTCAGCTCTTGGATCTTGTCTGTCTCTGACAGTTGTCTGCATCTTGCTGAGTGTCACAGTCACCTTCTAGCTTACTGTGTGAGAGCAAAACCCCCCACACAACCAAATTGACTAGAAGTTGACATAAAATCAAGAAAATTAATCTAAATGAGTCTTTTCTTTGGAGTGTTATGTGTACATTTTTGCTTGCATTTGGTTTTAGAATTGTACTTAGCATTAATCTGGCTTACAGATAGGAGGGGTGATATTATACATTTAAATGTCATCAAACATTGCTCATTGAAACATTTATTCTGCTTTTTATAATGACAGCTAAAAGAAAACAAACCCAGCATTTAAACTCTATTTTGAAACATGTGTTTTAAAGTGTTTCCAAATTTTAGAACTGTACATCTTCAAGAACACTGCCCTCCAATTTTGTCACTGATAATCTTTAATCTTATTCAGAAATTTTCATTGATGAGTTTCCAGTGACATTTCAAAAAGACTATTCTACAATACCACACTCCCTGACCTCTCTATAGCTGATAATGTGGATTACCCGTTTTCTTGACATTTTAGGAGATTCTAAATAGATTCTCTCATGTTGTCAGGTTCTGTCAGTAGCCCTTCAAACTCCTAAGATTTTTCCTCTATATTTTTATCAGCATTTCTCACTTAAATAAATGCAATTACTACGTACCATATTTTGTGGATGCCATTCAAATACAGACGGTCCCCAGCTTAGGATGGTTTAACTTGAGACTTTTCAACTTTACAATGATGCAAGAGATACACATTCAGTAGAAACCATACTCTGAGTGCCCATACAGCCATAATATTTTTCATTTTCAGTACAATGCTTAATAAAGTGCATCAGATATTCAACACTTTATTATAAAATACGTTTTGTGGTAGATGATTTTGCCCAACTGTAGGCTAAGGTAAGTGTTCTGAGCACGTTTAAGGTAGGCCAGTCTAAGCTACGGTGTTTGGACGGTTAGGCGTATGAAATGCATTTTCAACTTACAGTATTTTCAACTTATGATGGGTTTACCGGGATGTAACCCCATCGCAAGCTAAGGAGCCTCTGTACACCTCTTTACTTCCATGTCTTCCACCCCCCTCCCAGATTTTAAACAATGTAGCCCTACTTAGATTCAATTAGCTTCATCTTTGCCTTCTTGCTTCTTTTTCTAGCACAAAGGGAAGCACTACTTGCACAGACTCAAAAACTGAAGTCTTAAGTTTCTCAGCATTCTGTTTACAGATGTACAGATTCTGCCAAATCTATTCCTTCCACAATATCAAAGAATTTAGTAATTCTTTCCTCTCTCTCTCCCCTGCCTAGTCAAACCTCGGCCACATTATGCAACTTACCAGTTTTCCTCTCTTCTGAAATACAGCAGTGAAAGCCATCTCCTTGCCTGGAGGCAGAACTCATTAGAAGTGTAAGCTGCACGCTAACCACATATTGCTGCTAACTATCTGAAATCCCCTAAATGGTCGGATACGCAACTGGCTACTCAAGCTCTACCAAGTCTATGTTTCAAGGACAGAAATTGATTCGTGACGTAGCCAAATTATAAAAACCTCAGACTATTTTTACTAATTTTTTTTAACAACCAACGTAAGGCAATACTTCTCCAGCCTTTCCAGCAAAGTGCCTTGCACAGGATCGTGACGTCTACACTCCAAGGATCCTGACTCGTAACCCAAGACACCGCTAAACAGAATTTCTCTCACATTCGTATTTTACCTTTAAAACTAATACAAATGCTGTAGTCGCCTCCATAAACACATCCGTAAACATTTAATTAACATTCTCGGCAATGAGTGAAACGGAGGCTCCCGAAGGCAGCGCGAGGTCCGCCCCGGCTCTGCACATCCCTCTCCCTCCCCGGCCGACGCCGCGGCAAGAACGATTAGAACCCGGGCGTCGGTTCCCTGGCCGCGTCCTGAAGACCCGGCTTCAGGAAGGCGTGGCCGCTGACGTGAGAGGTGAATGTGTATTTACTTCAAAGTGTGAAACATCTAAAACCGTTTAAGAATTCAAAATCAGAATCCCACGACGCTGTCCCCCAAGGCCTTCGAGTTCCATTGTTGACGCCCAGACACCTCCAGAGTCCTTTAAAGGTCTGCCCGACGCCTCTGACAGGCGTCCGCCCCTCGCGCACTCCCATCCCCAGCGGCGCCTCGCATCGGAAACGGGGTCCCCAGGCGCCTCCCGCATTCTCCCCACGCTCCCTCACAGGTGCTTTCAGTTCCCGGGCCGGGGCCGGGGCCGGGCCCGTCCTCAGCGAACGCTGCAACAAAGGCGAGGAGCCGCGGCGGG
>NW_012117744.1:229817-231624 GCF_000951035.1 Colobus angolensis palliatus | reverse complement strand
CCTCGCGGAAGCTCGGCAGTGCGCGTGCGCCCGCACCCGCACTCCAAATTAGAAAGGGGACGTCTAGTGGGTTGCTCGGGAGGGGTGGCAGGAGCGGTCCCGGAAATAATCTGTCCTCTGTCACCGGGAACTGGCGAGGTAGTTCCTTCGCGGTGGAGAGGTACGTCCGGCGCGCGGCGGCCACGCCCACCCTATCGGGGCCAGCGGAGCCGCGGATGGCTGGGCCTGGCCTTGGGGTCGCTCTGGCCGCCGAGGCTCTGCGGGTCGGCGGGAATCGCCGCCTCCTCCCCCCGCCTCCACCCCGCCCTCCACTGGAAGCCCCAGAATCGCTCCGCGGCTGTCCGGAGTCGCCGGCGACAGTGGAGGGGCCGACGCGGAGAGCGGATGTAGTGGGCTTGGCCGGCGGCGAGGACACCGCCGCTCCCTCTAGGGTCACTCGGAGCGCGACCCTGAGAACTCTCCTTAATGCAGGAGGGGTGTGCGCCCGTTCGCCAATCTGTAAGGACCACGGCCGACCCCGGGCCTGCGTTTCTCAGCGTTCGGAGTTGGCTTCGCTTAATGGCGAGGCGGATCGTTCTGTAGCTCCCGCCTCTTTAGAGGCACGAATCTCTCTGCAGGGCTGCCGATAAATTTTTAACTGATATAGCATACGCAAAAAAGTGCATACGACATACACATTTAAAGAAGAATTAATAAAACACCCAGATAAAAACGAAAAGGGCATTGCCGGCACCCCAGGAGTTTCTCACCCATACCCTGTGCTCCTTTCGGAGCCTGATTCTCTCAGCCTGATTAGTGTGATCTTTTCCTTACAGCTTTATCATCTGTGTGTGCATGCAATCTGGTTTTCCTTTGCCTGTTTTCGAACTTTTGCGGGTAGATCAGTGTGTTGTTTTGTGGTTTTCAATCAGTATTAAATTGGTGTACTGTGTATCTATAGGTAATTTTCATTGTTACCTAGTATTCCAGTGCGAATAGAACAGTGAATCCATTCTACTCTGGGTGGGCGTTTTGTTCAGACTGATGCTACTCAGAACATGGCTCTAAACATTCTGGTGTACCTGGAACCTAATGCAAATGTGTTGGAATTTCCAGGACATGCGCCTTGGAGTCCTTAGAGAATTGTCAATGCAGAGGGTATGCATAACTACCAGCCAATGCCAAGTTTTTAGTTGGAGTGCGACAAAGCTAACCTCCTAGGACACACTTTCACTTTGCTTTGTAGTTCCTGGAACCCCTTTCCCCTACTTTTTTTCCATTGAGAGTAGGTTTTCTCATTGAGCACTCAAGACTACCAAGACAGCATTGATTGAGGTTTTTTTGTTGTTGGTTTTTGAGAAAGGATTTTGTTCTGGAGTGCAGTGGCGCAATCTTGGTTCACTGCAACCTGTCTCCTGGGCTCAAGTGATCTTTGTACCTCAGCCTCCCAAGTAGCTGGGACCACAAGTTCAGGCTACGATGCTCAGCTAATTTTCTTATTTTTTGTAGAGGGTCTCGCTATGTTGCCCAGGCTGGTCTCAAACTCCCGGCCTCAAGTGATCCGCCCGCCTTGGCCTCCCAAAAGTGCTGGGATCACAAGTGTGAGCCACCGAGCCTGAGCCAGCATTGAGTTTTTAAGGGTGCCTTACAGAGTACCACTTGGTAGTTGACCCCTGAACATTTAGCATTTTGTAAGTGTAAAAAAAAAAAAAAAAAAATTTACCGAAGTATTCCTCAATGGTCTTTTTTTCAAACATTCTTCCTTAAACCAAGGGCAGAGAAACCTTTAGAAATTACACATATGTGGCCGGGTGCATTGGCTCGCGAC
>NW_012117744.1:220004-229767 GCF_000951035.1 Colobus angolensis palliatus | reverse complement strand
TAAACCAAGGGCAGAGAAACCTTTAGAAATTACACATATGTGGCCGGGTGCATTGGCTCGCGACTGTAATCCCAGCACTTTGGGAGGCCGAGGCCAGCGGATCACGAGGTCAAGAGATCCTGGCCAACATGGTGAAACCCTGTCTCTACTAAAAATAAAAAAATTAGCTGGGCGTGGTGGCGGGCTTCTGTAGTCCCAGCTACTTGGGAGGCTGAGGCAGGAGAATCACTTGAACGCGGGAGGCTGAGGTTGCAGTGAGCCAAGATCGCGCCACTGCACTCCATCCAGACGACAGAGCAAGACTCTGTCTCAAAAGGAAAAAAAAAAAAAAAGTTACGCATGTGTATCTCACTTGCCTTTGGTTCCTGTGTTGGTGCCTCCGGATATTTGTCAAACTAGAGTTCCTACATTCCTTATCAGGTTATTTCTATCGAATCTCTAGCACTTTTAAGTGACGTATAATCTTGTAGGCAAACGAATGAAGTCAGTGAGTATATGTCACATTGACTTACGCCAGACTCACATGCAGCTTCTCTTTAGATGGGCAGACAAGATGCTGGCCCTACTGGAGTGACTGTGGCTGTGCTGTCCTGAGCACCCTTCCTCCAGTGGCCCTGGTTTTCAAGGCTTTGACACAATTGACCTAAAGCCTCCTTTTTCAAGCGTGGCTGCATATCCACAGTGCTTTTGTGCATGATGTTGCGTTGTTCTGAAGGTTTCATTTTGTAATTCCAGTTACTTTTGATGAAAGAAATTAGTAAAAACGTTTGGATGTGAGTAATTGCAGAAGCCATGTGGCTGTCAAGTTTCCACATGAGCCTTAGGGTGAAAAGGCACTGAGATGCTCTCCTTTGTTCCAGGAAGTCCTGGAATTTCCTATTTTTCTCTTATTTTCTCTATGTGGTTTATTTTTTTCCTTCCCTGAAAGCTTTGGAAATGCCTGAGGAGAGGTGAGTTGAACTTGTCTTGGCTGTCTCTTATTCCGATTAGTTGCAGGCTAGTTCTCACCCACAGCTGCTTATCGGATTAAAGAGGGCATGTCCTGTGTGACAGTGCTCCAGATTGCATCCTGTCTTCCCAGGGAACACATACTTAGAACTGTGATTAAAGAGAGTTTGAGATGCTATGTGGAGCAGCTCTGGGGCAGGCATGGCTAGTTTTTATCGTAGTTCTGCTGAGTCCTTGGCAGTTGTTAATAATATTAGCCAAAACGCTGTAGCTTCCATTTACTGAGAGCCTATATGATGTGCCAAGCAGTATGCTAAATGCCTTACCTTCATTATCTCATTAAAAACTTTACAAGGCAAGGTACTTCCCCCCATACCACCTGCCCCCAAAAAGAGTGGCAGTTTGATATGGTTCAACCTAATGCCTTTTACATATGAGGAAGCTGTGACAGAGACTTTACGTAAGTCCAGGGCTGTCTGACTCTGAAACTTGTGCTTCTTTGCTGTCTGAAGATACTGCTCAATAAGATGTAGCCAGCTGAGCAATAGCAAAGCCAGTTTCTCTGCAAACTTCTATCAGTTATACTGCACAGTTTCTAAGATGGATGGGGTTCAGTTTTTGTGAATCTTAAACAGTTCAAAACCGAGTATTAGTAACTCTTCTTTTCATATTTTATAGGATACCATGAAATAGATTACATTCCATGTTTTATACATTTAATAACGTTGTTTTTGGGTTTAATGTGAATAACATTTAGTGGCCACTACAACATGTAACACCCTGCCCACTACCAACAGGAATAAGATACGATTCCTGACTGAAAGGAGTTCATTATTTAAAAATGTATTTTTAATTTTTACGAATGTATAATAGTTGTACATATTTATGGGGTACCTGTGATATTTTCATACAAATATATACAGTGTGTAATGATCAAATCTGGGCAGTTTTTTGAGACAGGGTCTTGCTCTGTCACCCAGGCTGGAGTGCAGTGGTGTGATCTTGGCTCACTGCAACCTCTGCCTCCCAGGTTCAAGCAATTCTCGTTCCTCAGCCTCCCGAGTAGCTGGGATCACAGGCGTGTGCCACCACATCTGGCTAATTTTTGTATTTTTAGTGAAGATGGGGCTTCACCAAGTTGGCCAGGTTAGTCTCAAACTCCTGGTTTCAAGTGATCCACCCACCTTGGCATCCCAAAATGCTGTGATTACAGGCGTGAGCCACTGCACTGGCCTGAATCTCCAAATAACGTAAAAAAATAAAGTAAATCCAGTAAGATGTTACTGGCTGGGCGTGGTACTTCACATCTGTAATCCTAGCACTTTGGGAGACCTAGGTGGGCAAATTCCTTGACCCCAGGAGTTCGAGACCAGCTTGGGCAAGATGGGGAAACTCGTCTCTACAAAAAATAAAAAATTTGTAGCTGAGCTTAGTGGCGCACGCTTATAGTCACAGTAGGAAGATTGATTGAGCCTGGGCGGTCGAGGCTGCTTTGAGCCAACGGTGTGCCACTGCACTCCAGCCTGGGTGACAGAACAAGACCCTGTCTCAAGAAACAAATTTTAAAAATTAATTTATAGACATTAATTTGAGCAATATCTGTTTTTCAAAAAGGAAGTTCATGGTGCAGTGAGAGTGTTTAGCAGTTGACATGCCAGTCATGCCACTTAGGTCAGTGTAGGTGCCTCCGGAGTAAGCACCGTCAGGAAACTGAGCGACTGGGTGGTAGATGAGAATGGTCATTGACCGGGCATTGAAGCTCAATTTGCATATCAAGAGAGGAAGCAAGTATTGGCTTTATTTTTCTTGTTAAAGTAATTCATACTTGAAAGAATTGAAACTGAAACTGTGTCCTAGGGAGGGTGTTGGTCTGACTTTGCCAGTCCAGTTCCTCACTGATAACCACTCTAATGTTAGCTTTGATCGGCCTTTTCTCTATTCCGAAACTCTGAATCAGAGAAATTTAGCAGTAGAAGGAAGTGAAGAAATAAGTCACAGTTGTTAAGCTAAAATAATTTAAAAGGTCAAAATTGAGTTTAAAGAGGGTTTAAGTGTAAAGGTTGAGGACAGGCCACCTGGGAAAGGACAGATTTAAAAGCATGGAAGTCAGTGCTCTTAAGTATAGACATTTGGGATTGTTTATATAGACAAAATTCTATATTTAACAGAATTTTAATATCTTAATGTAAGGCTTAATGTACAGTTATAATGATCTGATTAGTCAAAGTGTCTTTTTTAGGGGAGAAAGAATGTAACTGTCATGAGATCCCTGTTTGGGGCACCATCTGGTCTGAGTTCCATACAGGACAATAAAGGAGGCAGTTAATCTGTAATAAAGATCAGCAATTAGAAGGAGGAGATCTGGTCTCTTTTTAAAAAAAGACTTAGTCTTTTTTTAGTTGTTTATAGAACAAGAACAATCAGGAAGAGTTAAGCTAAAAATCTAAGAAACAGAATTGTAAACCTGTTACGTGACCCAGATCATAGTCACATCTCTCTCAAGGCTTAAGGCGTTTTGGAGGTTCTAACAACTTTTAAATTTTATTTACTTTTACACAGTTGTTGTGACAGAATTGGAACTAAAATTCAGGGCTCTTCATGTCCGAGCAACAATTGCTTGGGCTTCAGTTTACAGCCTGTGTGGTTGGACAGAATCAGCAGCACTGTTTAGTTCTGGATAATCACTGACTAAACAACAAAAGTTGGAGAACAGAAGTCCTCGATTTTGGAATTCATTTTCAGGACTGAGGTATATGTCATCTCCCCAAGTAGGAAATTTTGTTTCCTGTTTCTCTTCTGGAGTTTTAAATCAGACCAGCCTCTTTCCAAACTGAAGTGAGGGTACAATACCTCATTTTTAGGCACTAGCACCTACAGTTGCTTTTTTACTTCAATTTTATGAGAAACTATGGCAGAAGTTGTGCTATGGAAGCCCCCAACAAGCAGGTCAAACGGCATTTGTAGATCTCCATTTGACAGCTTGGCTTTTGTTGGGATTTCCATGGGACAAGAAAATGCGGTGCCCTTCTCTTTTCCTCTCAACATTGCTGGGAATATCTGCTCTCAAATGATGCAAATGAAATAATATGGCTGTGCAATACTTAAATATTCTGGATCTCTGAGCTCTTGGAAATGTACATGAAGCAATATTTTAAGAGTATAATCACAGGCCGGGCATGGTGGCTCACACCTGTAATCCCAGCACTTTGGGAGGCTGAGGTGGGTGGATCACCAGGTCAGGAGATCGAGACCATCCTGGCTAACACCGTGAAACCCCGTCTCTACTAAAAATAGAAAAAATTAGCCGGGCATGGTGGCGGGCACCTGTAGTCCCAGCTACTCGGGAGGCTAAGGCAGGAGAATGAGGAGAACCCAGAAGGCAGAGCTTGCAGTGAGCCAAGATGGCGTCACTGCACTCCAGCCTGGTACACAGCAAGACTCCGTCTCAAAAAAAAAAAGCATAATTGCATAGTAGTCAAATATAATATATATTATATGTATATGTTGTATAGTATAATTTATTTGCATTACCATTGATTGCACCTTGAAGGACATAGAAACAAATGTAATGCATTTTTTTAAGTACAAAATAATAAACTGCCTAAATGTATAGCATAGGAGAAAATGTGAGTAGGAATAATTACAATGCATTTGTTTATAGACTTAACTTACAAAGCACTTTCACCTCTGTTAATTTTTTTTTTTTTTTTTTTTTTTGAAGTGGTATCTCGCTGGGTCGCCCAGGCTGGAGTGCAGTGGCGCGATCTCAGCTCACAGCAAGCTCTGCCTCCCGGGTTCACGCCATTCTCCTGCCTCAGCCTCTAGAGCAGCTGGGACTACAGGTGCCCGCCACCACACCCGGCTATTTCTTATATTTTTAGTACAGACAGGCTTTCATCGTATTAGCCAGGATGGTCTCGATCTCCTGACCTCGTGATCTGCCCGCCTCGACCTCCCAAAGTGCTAGGATTTCAGGCGTGAGCCACCTCGCCCAGTCTGTTAATTTGTTTTAACCTTCACAGCTCTGTGGGATAATTAGAGGTTGGAAATCTTGACACGGGGGATAACATTTGGGTTATCTTTGAGCAGATGCAAGTAGTTCTCACTGCCCTTGGGACTTCTGAAACAGCTATAGCATCTCTAATTGTAAAAGAGGAAACCTGATGAAATAAAAATCTAAATTGACTCCATGGCCCACCTCTAGCTTATTTGAGGCTCTTCAGTTCAATTGGCAGCTCATTTAACTGTTCTTTTGAATAAAAATACTGCAATTAGAGCTCTTTCTGTGAGTTTCCTGGTGTGCCCCTACGTAATGGCTATTTGAAACCAGTCATTAAAAGTTCCATGTATCAGGCGATTACTCCGTGTAAAGCTGATGAAAGCCGCCTTTCATCTGTTTGCGTAGGTTTCTTCTAGGAGCGATAATTTTCTTACTAGCAGCCAGTTCAGATTACTTTCAAAGGTGTTAAGACGTCCATGCTCAATACCTGATTAGTGATGATATTGAATAAAACTTTTTTCAGCTCAATAAGTTACATAAATGCAGAACTTTATTTTAATTATTCATATATATTTAATTGAATATTTCCTTAATTTCTCTTTAGGTGTGTTATAAGACTTTGACACTTCTTGTTTTATCTGAAAAAAATGTGAATTACCTGTGATATTTGGACTCCAGTGTGATTGGGCTATCTCCCCTCATACCTATAGAATTGGGTACTACCATTTTTCTCTAGTTTAGAGTATGGGAAGGAAAGTTTCTTATCCTCCCTTTTCTCTTCATAAGGAAATGCAGCATCAGAGTGATTCTATATTCCAAGCAGTTCAAAGAATTCTGAACCATAAGCTGAGCTTAGTTTCAGGTGGGCAAATAGTTTTTCAAGCACCAGAATTTTCATTATTTCAAGTAATTATAGTATAACTATAAATGTTCTTTTACTTTTGCCTAAATGTCTTTTACTTTTCAAATTACTAACACTGTAAGTATGGTAAGTCACTTTTATTTAAACAAATATCTGTTAGGTCCTATTATGTACAGGGCATATGCTAGAGAATATGAGAAGGCTTACAGAAGACTATAATATATTTCCTTTCCTGTCAATACATGGGAAATGCCACAAGACATACACATGCTGTGAGGGGGAAGAGGGATCTGATCTATATAGAGAATTTATTTGCTATTCAGGAATAAGAAAAGAGCAGTTGGACAAGAATAGCTTTTATTTATTTATTGTTTTTGGCGGGGAGGGGGACAGGGTCTTGCTCAGTCTCCCAGGCTGGAGTGCAGTGGCGCTATCTGGGCCTCACTGCAACCTCTGCCTCCCAGGATCAAGCGATTCTCCTGCCTTAGCGTCCAGAGTAGCTGAGATTACAGGCGCACGTCACCTGGCTAAATTTTGTATTTTTAGTAGAGACGGGGTTTCACCATGTTGGTCAGGCTGGTCTCGAATTTCTGACCTGAAGTGATCCACCTGCCTTGGCCTCCCATAGTGCTGGGATTACAGGCGTAAGCCACTGCATCCGGCCCAAGAATGGATTTTTTTTAAAAGGGGTTAAGCTTGAAGAGGAAAAAACATTTTTAAAAACTACATAAATAAATGATAAATTATAGTAATTGTTTTCTTTAAAAGAAATAGAATTTGACTGGGTGCAGTGGCTCATGTCTATAATCCCAGCACTTTGGGAGGCCGAGGCGGGTGGATCACGAGGTCAGGCAATTGAGACCATCCTGGCTAACACGGTGAAACCCCATCTCTACTAAAATACAAAAAATTATCCGGGCATGGTGGTGCACGCCTGTAGTCCCAGCTACTTGGGAGGTTGAGGCAGGGGAATTGCTTGAACCCAGGAGGCGGAGGTTGCAGTGAGCTGAGATCCGTACCACTGCACTCCAGCCTGGCGACAGAGCAAGACTCCATAAGAAAAAAAAAAGAAAGAAAAGAAAAAGAAATAGAATATTGTACTCCACAAAATAATGTGTCTGGCAAATTTTAAAGAACTCAGTGATGGGGAATCCCTACTGGAGTTGTACTTAATTGCAGCCTATCAGGAACTAAATATGTTAGAAGTCAGTTATATTTACATTGTTTTTATTAGTATATTTCATTTTCACTGTGTCATTTGTAACTCTTACCTTGTTTCTTCTTATTTTAGACCTGGAATGGCCAAATATCAAGGTGAAGTTCAAAGTTTGAAACTGGATGATGATTCAGTTATAGAAGGAGTAAGCGACCAAGTACTTGTGGCAGTTGTGGTCAGTTTCGCTTTGATTGCTACCCTGGTATATGCACTTTTCAGGTGAGACTAAGGACAAAAGAATTGAATACATTTGCAAGGACTGCTGACTTTTTGAACCCTAATAATGTATAATACTTAATATGAAAAGTAAGTAACAGAGCTCAGTGATTGTAGATGTTTACCAGGGCTTTGAATCTAACACATATATTTTCTGTCATCAGCTGTCTTACCAGATAATAATTAAATTCATCATCCACATTTTGAATAAAATATTAGTATTTTCTATTGGTGTATGGCAATTAAAAAAACTTTAATTTTCATAATTAAATCCATCAACTTGTAGGTGATATAGATAATAAGTACAAAATACCTTGTTTTAAATGGAAAAATTGAGGCAAAAAAAGACTTGTATAGTAAAAAGGGAACTAATGTTAGAAATAATTTAATTTTTAATTAATTAATTAATTTATTTATTGAAACAGAGTCTCACTATGTCGCCCAGGCTGGAGTGCAGTGGCGAGATCTAAGCTCACTGCAACCTCTGCCTCCCAGGTTCAAGCAATTCTCGTTCCTCAGCCTCCCGAGTAGCTGGGATCACAGGCGTGTGCCACCACATCTGGCTAATTTTTGTATTTTTAGTGAAGATGGGGCTTCACCAAGTTGGCCAGGTTAGTCTCAAACTCCTGGTTTCAAGTGATCCACCCACCTTGGCATCCCAAAATGCTGTGATTACAGGCGTGAGCCACTGCACTGGCCTGAATCTCCAAATAACGTAAAAAAATAAAGTAAATCCAGTAAGATGTTACTGGCTGGGCGTGGTACTTCACATCTGTAATCCTAGCACTTTGGGAGACCTAGGTGGGCAAATTCCTTGACCCCAGGAGTTCGAGACCAGCTTGGGCAAGATGGGGAAACTCGTCTCTACAAAAAATAAAAAATTTGTAGCTGAGCTTAGTGGCGCACGCTTATAGTCACAGTAGGAAGATTGATTGAGCCTGGGCGGTCGAGGCTGCTTTGAGCCAACGGTGTGCCACTGCACTCCAGCCTGGGTGACAGAACAAGACCCTGTCTCAAGAAACAAATTTTAAAAATTAATTTATAGACATTAATTTGAGCAATATCTGTTTTTCAAAAAGGAAGTTCATGGTGCAGTGAGAGTGTTTAGCAGTTGACATGCCAGTCATGCCACTTAGGTCAGTGTAGGTGCCTCCGGAGTAAGCACCGTCAGGAAACTGAGCGACTGGGTGGTAGATGAGAATGGTCATTGACCGGGCATTGAAGCTCAATTTGCATATCAAGAGAGGAAGCAAGTATTGGCTTTATTTTTCTTGTTAAAGTAATTCATACTTGAAAGAATTGAAACTGAAACTGTGTCCTAGGGAGGGTGTTGGTCTGACTTTGCCAGTCCAGTTCCTCACTGATAACCACTCTAATGTTAGCTTTGATCGGCCTTTTCTCTATTCCGAAACTCTGAATCAGAGAAATTTAGCAGTAGAAGGAAGTGAAGAAATAAGTCACAGTTGTTAAGCTAAAATAATTTAAAAGGTCAAAATTGAGTTTAAAGAGGGTTTAAGTGTAAAGGTTGAGGACAGGCCACCTGGGAAAGGACAGATTTAAAAGCATGGAAGTCAGTGCTCTTAAGTATAGACATTTGGGATTGTTTATATAGACAAAATTCTATATTTAACAGAATTTTAATATCTTAATGTAAGGCTTAATGTACAGTTATAATGATCTGATTAGTCAAAGTGTCTTTTTTAGGGGAGAAAGAATGTAACTGTCATGAGATCCCTGTTTGGGGCACCATCTGGTCTGAGTTCCATACAGGACAATAAAGGAGGCAGTTAATCTGTAATAAAGATCAGCAATTAGAAGGAGGAGATCTGGTCTCTTTTTAAAAAAAGACTTAGTCTTTTTTTAGTTGTTTATAGAACAAGAACAATCAGGAAGAGTTAAGCTAAAAATCTAAGAAACAGAATTGTAAACCTGTTACGTGACCCAGATCATAGTCACATCTCTCTCAAGGCTTAAGGCGTTTTGGAGGTTCTAACAACTTTTAAATTTTATTTACTTTTACACAGTTGTTGTGACAGAATTGGAACTAAAATTCAGGGCTCTTCATGTCCGAGCAACAATTGCTTGGGCTTCAGTTTACAGCCTGTGTGGTTGGACAGAATCAGCAGCACTGTTTAGTTCTGGATAATCACTGACTAAACAACAAAAGTTGGAGAACAGAAGTCCTCGATTTTGGAATTCATTTTCAGGACTGAGGTATATGTCATCTCCCCAAGTAGGAAATTTTGTTTCCTGTTTCTCTTCTGGAGTTTTAAATCAGACCAGCCTCTTTCCAAACTGAAGTGAGGGTACAATACCTCATTTTTAGGCACTAGCACCTACAGTTGCTTTTTTACTTCAATTTTATGAGAAACTATGGCAGAAGTTGTGCTATGGAAGCCCCCAACAAGCAGGTCAAACGGCATTTGTAGATGTCCATTTGACAGCTTGGCTTTTGTTGGGATTTCCATGGGACAAGAAAATGCGGTGCCCTTCTCTTTTCCTCTCAACATTGCTGGGAATA
>NW_012117744.1:214596-217699 GCF_000951035.1 Colobus angolensis palliatus | reverse complement strand
GCTCCAGTGCACTCCAGCCTGGGCAACAAACTGAAACTCTGCCTCAAAAAAAAAAAAAAAAAATTAAAAATTAAATTAATTTAAATTGACTATTATAGAATCCAGAACAATATTTAAAAGGCTCAGCTGTCTGTATACCAGTATGTAGAAACTAGGTAATAAAGTAGAAATTTAAGAGTTAATACATGAAGCTAAGTTAAATTTTGTATAAATTATAGAAAATAAATTTTTTAAATTATAAAATAGAAAAATGATTAATTCTAAAAATTACAAATGAGTGTATTTCCTGTATAAATTATAGAAAGAGTTATTAAACAAAATGTGAAAACTTAGAAAAAATGGTGATTAATTTACTTTTTTACCTCTGTATTGATAGTCTCTTTTTAGGGTAACATTATCTTGATTACAATAGGGTATTTTATAGAGTGATAATCCAGAGTGATTGATACTGGTAATACACTGTGCATATCATGGGGGAAATAATGACTAGATGATAGCAGAGTTAAGTGAACTCCACCAAGCAGGTTGTTCTTAGGATTCCTGACTAATGTTTTAATATACACCAAATAGAAGAATATTGTATATTGCTGCAGGGCTCTGTCCTTGGGCCTTTTCTATTGTTATTATTATTTTTTTGAAACCAGGTTTCACTCTGTAGCCCAGGCTGGAGTGCAGTGGTGGTATCACACCTAGCTGCAGCCTGGACTTCCCATGTGCAGGCGATCCTCCCATCTCAGCCTCCTGAGTAGCTGGGACTACAGGTGCACATCAGCATGTGCAGCTAATTTTTTTGTATGATTATTATTATTATTATTATGTTTTGGTCAGATGGGTTTTTGCCATGTTGCCCAGGCTCATCTCTAACTCCTGGGCTCAGGCAATCCACCTGCCTCAGCCTCCCAAAGTGCTAGGATTACAGGTGTGAGCCACCAATTGTCAGTTGGGAGGGATAGCTAACATAGGTATAATAGAATTAAGATTCAGAAATAGTCAAGCCATGTATCTATGGTCAACTGACCTTTGACAAGGGTGCCAGGACCACTCAGTGGGCAAAGGTTTCAACAAATAGTGCTAGGACAATTGGGTAGCCACATTCAAAAGATTAAAGTTGGACCACACCACACCAGATTAACTCAACAATCTAAATATCAGAGCTAAATGTAGGGGTAAATCATTATGACTAAATTTAGCAAAGGATCTTAGATATGATAACAAAAGCATGAGCAACAAAAGAAAAAGTAGACAAACCAGACTTCATCAAAATTAAGGTATTTGGACAGGTACAGTGGCTCATGCCTGTAATCCCAGCACTTGAGCCCAGGAGTTGAAGACCAGCCTGGACGACAGAGTGAGACCCAGAACGGGGTCTCACTCTGTCACCCAGGCTGGAGTGTAGTGGCTGGATCTCGGCTCACTGCAACCTCTGCCTCCCAGGTTCAAGCGATTCTCCTGCCTCAGCCTCCCGAGTAGCTGGGATTACAAGCACCAGCCACCACACCCAGCTAATTTTATATTTTAATAGAGATGGGGTTTCACCATGTTAGCCAGGTTGGTCTCGAACTCCTGACCTCAGTTGATCCACCCACCTCGGCCTCCCAAAGTCAGGGGGTTATGGGCGTGAGCCACCATGCCCAGCCTACCAAAAATTTTAAAATTAGGCGGGTGTGGTGGTGCACCTTGTAGTCTCAGCTACTTGGAGGCTGAGATGGCAAGATCACTTAAGCCTGGGAAGTCAAATCTGCAGTGAGCTATGATCACACCACTGCATTTCAGCCTGGGCAACAGAATAAGACCCTGTCTCAGAAAAAAACAAAACAAAAAAATAAAAATACACGCAAAGGACCTATATAGACATTTTTCAAAAGAAGACATACAAATGGCCAAAAGGTTTGTGAAAAAAACGCTCAACATTACTAATCACCAGGGAAATGCAAATTAAAACCACAATGAGAAAAAACCTTGTATCTTTTAGGATGGCTGTTATCAAAAAGATGAAAACAATAAAGATGAAAGAAGCATTGGCATGGGTGTGGTGCAAAGGGAACTGTGGTGCACTTTTTTGGGGCGTATAAAATGGCACAGTTGTTGTGGAAAACAGTATGAAGGTTCCTCAAAAAGTTAAAAATGGACTACCATATGATCCAGCAATCACACTTTAGGGTAGTGTAATATCAAAAGGAAATTACATCAGTATGTTGAAAGATATCTGTGCTCCCATGTTCATTGCAGCATTATTTACAATAGCTGAAATATGGAATCAAGTTAGGTGTTCACCAGTGAATGAATGAAGAAAATGTGACGTGAGTATATAGATCTCTCTGTATACATGCTTTTCAGCCCCTAAGAAGGAAGGAAATTCTGCCATTTTCAACAAAATGGATGCACCTGGAGGACATGATGTTCACTGAAATAAGGCACAGAAAGACAAATACTGCACAGTGTCACTTAACTGTAAAATATAAAACATTTGAATTCACAGAAGCAGAGAGCGGAATGGTGGCTGTCGGGATGGAAAGATGTTAGTCAAACAGTGCAAAGTTTCAGATACACATATGCATTTTGAGAGGCAGGGCACGGTGGCTCGCGCCTGTAATTCCAGCACTTTGGGAGGCTGAGGCAGGCGGATCACCTGAGGTCAGGAGTTCAAGACCAGCCTGGCCAACATGGTGACTCTGTCTCTACTAAAAATATGAAAATTAGTCAGGTGTGGTGTCATATGCCTGTAGTCCCAGCTACTCAGGAGGCTGAGGCTGGAGAATTGCTTCAACCCAGGAGGCGGAGGTTGCCGTGAGCCCAGATCGTACCATGGCACTCCAGACTGGGCAGCGACAAGACCAAAACTCCCATCTTTTTTGTTCGTTTTGTTTTTTGAGACGGAGCCTCGCCCTGTTGCCCAGGCTGGAGTGCAGTGGCGCGATCTCAACTTACTGCCAGTTCCGCTTCCTGGGTTCAGGCCTCCCGAGTAGCTGGGACTGCAGGCGCCCGCCACCATGCCCAGCTAATGTTTTGTATTTTTAGTAGAGACAGGGTTTCACCGTGTTAACCAGGGGGGTCTCAATCTCCTGACCTCGTGATCCGCCCACCTCAGCCTCCCAAAGTGCTG
>NW_012117744.1:208254-214184 GCF_000951035.1 Colobus angolensis palliatus | reverse complement strand
ATGGAGTGTAGTGGAGCAATCTCGGCTCATTGCAAGCTCCGCCTCCTGGATTCAGGCCCATTCTCCTGCCTCAGCCTCCCAAGTAACTGGGGCTACAGGCGCCCACCACCACGCCCGGCTAATTTTTTTGTATTTCTAGTAGAGACGGGGTTTCACCATGTTTGCCAGGATGGTCTCAATCTCCTGACCTCATGATCCACCCGCCTTGCCTTGGCCTTACAAAGTGCTGGGATTACAGGCATGAGCCACTGCATCCGGCCAAGACTAATTTTATTTTAAATATTTTTCTATTATTTTCTGATTTCTCTACTATGAATATTTATTATTTGCATAATAAAAGTTTTTTCTCCACATCTCCAGACTAGAATGATGTGAAGCCCAACTAAAAAGTTTCCATTTTTGCCTGCACAGTGGCTCACACCTGTAATCCCAGCACTTTGGGAGGCTGAGGCGGGTGGATCCCCTGAGGTCAGGAGTTGGAGACCAGCCTGGCCGACATGATGAAATCCCCTCTCTACTCAAAATACAATAATTAGCCAGGTGTGGTGGTGGGTGCCTGTAATCCCAGCTACCCAGGAGGCTGAGGCAGGAGAATCGCTTGAACCGGGGAGGCAGAGGTTGCAGTGAGCTGAGATCGCACCACTGTACTCCAGCCTGGGCAACAAGCAAAACTCCATCTCAAAAAAAAAAAAAAAAAAAAAATTCATTTAATAAGGCAGTTGTATATTGTAGATGCTGAAAACTGTATTGGCTACTTTTATAAAATTAATAGCTAAAGGTCAAATCTGCATTATGTTCAGTTTGGGACTAGCATTTTATACTGGAAAACATTCAGGGGAGACTTGTTAAAATAGGGAAAGCTGAGGAAACAAATCATAAAATGCTTGAAGGAAGGAGGGATGTCTAGCTTAGGGAAGGGACTCTTGGACAGTAAAACTGTCTTTGTGATGAGGGCTTGGTCTTGTTAAAGAATTAAAATTTTAATTTGTGCAGCAGCAATAGAAACAAAAAAATTAGAGCCAGGCTCAGTGGCTCACGCCTGTAATCCCAGCACTTTGGGAGGCTGAGGTGGATGGATCACTGGAGGTCAGGAGATCAAGACCAGCCTGACCAACATTGTGAAACTCCGTTTCTACTAAAAATATAAAAATTAGCTGGGTGTGGTTGTGGGTGCCTATAACCCCAGCTACTCAGAGGCTGAGTCAGGAGAATCTCTTGAACCTGGGAGGCGGAGGTTGCTGTAAGCCAAGATCACGCCACTATATTCCAGCCTGGGTGACAAGAGCGAAACTCCATCTCAAAAAAAAAAAAGAATTAAATTTATTCTGTGTGGTTTCATGGGCAGAACTGGGGCCACTGGGACAGTGAGTGGAGATAAATGATGAGATTTTCACTCAGCCTACAGTGACATCTTTTCAAGTTACATAATGTGCTCCCGATTACTTGGACATTGTCTTGAGGTAATCAGTGAAGTAATCGTGATTACTGAGGTAATCATGATGTGTTGGGGAAGGGATGGCATGTGTAGTTTAAAATTCAGACAGGTCTCTTTTTTTTTTTTTTTTTTTTTTTTTTTTTTTTTTGAGACAGAGTCTCATTCTGTCGCCCAGGCTGGAGTGCAGTGGTGCAACCTTGACTCACTGCAACCACCACCTCCTGGGTTCAAGCGACTCTTCTGCCTCAGCCTCCTGAGTAGCTGGGACTACAGGCACACACCACCATGCCTGGCTAATTCAGACCATTTTTAAGTGTGTAATTCTGTGGCGTTAAGTACACTCACATTGTTGTATAACCATCATCACCATCTACTTCTAGAACTTCCTCATCATCCCAAACTTTATTTTGTTTTTTTATTTTTAAATTTTAGATTTCGGGGGTGTGTGTGCTGGTCTTTTACATGGATATATTGCATAATGGTGAGGTTTGGGCTTCTAGTGAACCCATCACCTAAATAGTGAACACTGTACTCAATAGGTAGTATTTCAACCCTCACCCTCTTTCAGTCTCCCCACTTTTGAAGTTCCTGATGTCTATTATTTCCATCTTTATGTTTAGCTCCCACTTATAAGTCAGAACATGTTATTTTTCTTTCTTTTTTTTTTTCTTCTTGAGACAGGTTCTCTCTCTGGCGCCCAGGCTGGAGTGCAGTGGCACAATCTTGTCTCACTGCAACCTTCGCCCCCCAGGCTCAAATGATCCTCTCACCTCAGCCTCCCAAGTAGCTGAGACCACAGGCACACACCACCATGACCAGCTATTTTTTTGTATTTTTGGTAGAGACAAGGTTTTGCCATGTTGCTCAGACTGGTCTTGAACTCCTGGGCTCAAGCAATCCACCCACCTCAGCCTCCCAAATTTCTAGGATTACAGGTGTGAGCCACTGTGCCCGGCCTGATCATGTGGTGTTTAATCTTCCCTAACAGAAACTTTATGCCCATCAAGTAACAACTACCATGGTTCAGCTCTGGGTAACCTGTGTTCTACTTTGTGTCTCCATTAATGAGCTGATTTTATGCACCTCATAAAGTAGAATCATACAGTATTTGTGCTTTTGTGTTTAACTTGTTTCACTTAGCATAATGTTTTCAAAGTTCATTTATGTTGTAACACGTATTAGAATTTCCTTCCTTTTTAATGATAAATAATATTTCATTGGGTATGGTGCTCACACCTGTAATCCTAGCACTTTGGGAGGCTGAGGTAGGAGGACTGCTTGGGCCCAGGAGTTGGAGACTAGCCTGGACAACAGAGCAAGACCTTGTCTCTAAAAAATATTAAAATTTAAAATTTTTCATTGTATGCACATACCATATTTAGTTTCTCCATTCATCTGTCAGTGGTCATTTGGGTTACTCCCACCTTTTGGCTGTTGTGAATAATGCTGCTAGGAACTCTGGTATACAAGTATCTGTTTGAGTCTATGTTTTCAACTGGAATTTCTGGGTCATAAAGTAATTTCTATGTTAAACATTTTAAGGAACCTCCAGACTGTTTCCCACAGCAGCTGCCCTGCTTTATATTCCCACCAGCAAGGCACTATGGCAGTTTCTCTACGTCCTTGCCAACACTGTTAGTCTATGTGTGTGTGTGTGTGTGTGTGTGTGTGTTAAATAATAACTATCCTTATAGGTATGAAGTGGTAACTCATTGTGGTTTTGATTTGTATTTCCCTGCTGAGTAATTATCTTCAGCATCACTTCACATGATTAGTGGCAATTCATCTGTCTGGTTTTTGAGGTTTCTTTTTGAGATAGGGTCTCACTCTGTTGCCCAGGCTAGAGTACAGTGGTGTGATTATGGCTCATTGCAGCCTCAAACTCCCAGGCTCAAGTGATCCTTCCACTTCAGCCTCCCAGGTAGCTGGGACTATAGGTGTGCATCACCATGCCCAACTAATTTTTGTATTTTTTGTAGAAACGGTGTTTCACCATGTTGCCCAGGCTGGTCTCAAGCTCCTGGGCTCAAGCGATCTGCCCACCTTAGCCTCCCAAAGTGCGGAGGTTATAGGCATGAGCCACTGCTCCTGGCCCTAGTATTTGATTTTCTGTTTCTATATTAATCCACTTAGGAGAATGACCTGCAGCTGCATCCATGTTGCTGCAAAGGACATGATTTCTTTCCTTTTTATGGGTGCATAGTATTCTATGGTGTATATACACCACATTTTCTTTATCTAGTCCACCATTGATGGGCATCTAGGTTGATTCCATGTCTTTGCTCCTGTAAATAGCAACACCAGAGTTTTGACCTGCTCTGTTTTCATCCTGGGCCAGTTCACTCCTCCTTAGGCAACCTGATGGTCCCCTGCTCCTGGGATGTCATCATATTGATGCCAAAGTTAGTGGGGACACCCAAGTGGCATATTGCATTACAGCTTAGAACTCCTGTGCTCAGACGATTCTCCTGCCTCAGCCTCCCGAGTAACTGGGACTACAGGTGTGCACCACCATACCTGGCAGTTTGTCTGTCTTCTATGGAGAACTGACTATTGAATACCATTGCCCGTTTTTGAATTGGGTTGTTTACTTTTTTGTTTTTGAGTTATGAGTTCTACATATATTCTGATATTATTATCAGATACGGTCATACCCCATAGATATTTCAGGTTTGGTTTCAGACCACTATAATAAAACGAATAAAGTGAGTCATATGAATTTTTTGGTTCCCTAGTGCACATAAAAGTTATGTTCACATTATATCCTAGTCTTTGAAGTGTACAATAGCATTATGTCTAATAAACAATATACATACTTTAATTATAAAATACTTTATTGTTTAAAAAATGCTAACAGTTATCTATCTGAACCTTCAGCAAGTCGTAATGTTTTTCCTGGTGGAGGGTCTTTTTTTTTTTTTTTTTTTGAGACGGAGCCTCGCTCTGTCGCCCAGGCTGGAGTGCAGTGGCCGGTTCTCAGCTCACTGCAAGCTCCGCCTCCCGGGTTTACGCCATTCTCCTGCCTCAGCCTCCCGAGTAGCTGGGACTACAGGCGCCCACCACCTCGCCCGGCTAGGTTTTTTTTGTATTTTTTAGTAGAGACGGGGTTTCACGGTGTTAGCCAGGATGGTCTCGATCTCCTGACCTCGTGATCCGCCCGTCTCGGCCTCCCAAAGTACTGGGATTACAAGCTTGAGCCACCGCGCCCGGCCTCTGGTGGAGGGTCTTGACTCCATGTGAAGGCTGCTGACTGATTAGGGTGGTGGTTGCCGACAGTTGAGGTGGCTGTGGCCGTGTGTTTTTTTTTTGAGACAGAGTATCGTTCTGTCGCCCAGGCTGGAGTGCAGTGGCATGATCTCAGCTCACTGCAACCTTCACCTCCTGGGTTCAAGCAATTCTCTTCCCTCAGCCTCCTGAGTAGCTGGGATTAAAGGCGTGTACCACCATGCCTGGCTAATTTTTGTATTTTTAATAGAGACGGGGTTTCACCATGTTAGTCAGGCTTGTCTTGAACTCCTGATCTTGTGATCCGCCCGCCTCAGTCTCCCAAAGTGCTGGGATTACAGGCATGAGCCACTGCGCCTGGCTGGCAATTTCTTAAAATGAGACAACAAATAAAGTTGCCACATTGACTGACTTTTCCTTTCACAAAAGATTCCTCTGTATGTAGCATGTGATGCAGTTTGATTGCATATTATCCACAGACTTTCTTTTCAAAACTAGAGTCAATCCTCTCAAACCCTGCCCGCCTCTGCTCTATCTACTTTGTTTATGTAATATTTTAAATCCTTTGTTGTCATCTCAACAATGCTTACAACGTCATTACCAGGATTAGATTCCATCTTGAGAAACCACTTCTTTTGCTCATCCATAGGAAGCAACTCCTCATCTGATCAAATATGGTCATGATGCAGCAGTTTGGCCACATCTTTAGGCTCCACTTCTAATTCTAGTTTCCTTGCTCTTTCCACCATATCTGCAGTGACTTCTTCCTCTGAAGTCTTAAACCTCTCAAAGTCATCCATGAGGGCTGGAGTCAACTTCTTCCAAACTCCTGTAAATGTTAATATTTTGATCACCTCCCATGAATTAAGAATGTTCTTGGCGGGGCATGGTGGCTCATGCCTGTAATTCCAGCACTTTGGGAGGGCGAAGCAGGCAGATCACTTGAGTCCGGGAGTTTGAGACCAGCCTGGCCAACACTGGTCAGCACAGGGCGAAACCCTGTCTCTACTAAAAATACAAACATTAGCCAGGCATGGTAGCACACACCTATAATCCCAGCTACTTGGGAGGCTGAGGCACAAGAATTGCTTGAACCTGGGAGACAGAGGTTCCAGTGAGCCGAGATCGTGCCATTTCACTCTCCAGCCTGGGCAACAAGCAAAACTCCATCTCAAAAAAAAAAAAAAAAAAAAAAAATTCATTTAATAAGGCAGTTGTATATTGTAGATGCTGAAAACTGTATTGGCTACTTTTATAAAATTAATAGCTA
>NW_012117744.1:195186-207833 GCF_000951035.1 Colobus angolensis palliatus | reverse complement strand
TCTCTACTAAAAAATACAAAAAAATTAGCCAGGTGTGGTGCGGGTGCCTGTAGTCCCAGTTACTTGGGAAGCTGAGGCAGGAGGATGGCATGAACCCAGGAGGCAGAGCTTGCAGTGAGCCGAGATCACGCCACTGTACTCCAGCCTGGGCGACAGAGTGAGAGACTCTGTCTCAAAAAAAAAAAAATTTTTTTTGTTGTTGAGCATAGCCAGCCTTCATCAATGATCTTAGCTGGATCTGGATAACTTGCTGCAGCTTCTCCATCAACACTTGCTCTTCCTAAAATAAAAGTTTGCGCTTCATCTTTCCTTAAATGTCATGAACCAACCTCTGCTAGCTTTCAACTTTTCTTCTGTAGCTTCCTCTCCTCCCTCAGCTTCACAGAATTGAAGGAGGGAGGGACTTGGTCTGGATTAGGCTTTGGCTTAAGGAAATGTGGCTGGTTTGATCTTCTATCCAGAGTACTCAAACTTTCTCCATGTCAGCAATAAAGCTGTTTTGCTTTTTTATCATTTATGTGTTCACTTGATTAATACTTTTAATGTCCCTCAGGAATTTTTCCTTTTAATTCACAACTTGGCCAGCTAGCACAGCTTTTGCCCTAGCTTGACTTTCGACATGTCTTTTTCACAAAACTTAATCATTTCTAGGTTTTATGTGAAATGAGAGACATGCAAGTCTTCCTTTCACTTGGACACCTACAGGCCACTGTAGAGTTATTAGTTGACCTAATTTCAATATTATCAATGCCTCAGGGAATAGGAAGGTCTGAGGAGAGAGAGAGAGAGAGAGAGACTGGGGAATGGCCTGTCATTAGAGCAATCAGAGCATACACAACGTTGATTGATTGATTGCAAGTATAACCAAAATGTGACACAGAAACATGAAGCAAGTGCATGCTGTTGGAAAAATGGTGCCAATAGTCTTGCTCAACACAAGGTTGTCACAACCTTCAGTTTGTAAAAAACATAATATCTGCTAAGTGCAATAAAGTGAAACAAAATCAGGATTTCCTGTATATGATTTGCCAATATTTTGTCCCTTTCTGTGGATATTCTTCTTACTCTCTTAAGTGCCCTTTGATATACATAGTTTCTGATTTCAAGAAGTCATCTTTGTGTTTTTTTCCTTTTTTTGGCCTGTGCTTTTGTCTTATATATAAGGAATCATTGCCAAAGTCCAGTGGCATGAATATTTTCTTGCTTTTTCCTATAATTTGTATAGTTTTAACTCTTAAGTTTAGCCCTTTGATGCATTTTGAGTTTTTATATTTTTAATGTGGATATTCAGTTTTCTGGCACTTATTTGTTGAAAGAGGATACTTTCTCTATTGAATGGTCTTGGCACCCTTGGCACCCTTGTCAAAAAGTATTTGACCATTGTCTAAATCAGTTTGGCTTGTTATAACAGATAACCATAGGCTGGGTGCGGTGGCTCACACCTGTAATCCTAGCACTTTGGGAGCTCGAGGCAGGCAGATCACTTGAGGTGAGGAGTTCGAGACCAGCCTGGCCAACATGGTGAAACCCCGCCTCTGCTAAAAATATAAAAATTAGCTGGAAATCACTTGAACGCGGCAGGTGGAAATTGGAGGGAGCCATGATTGTGCCACTGCACTCCAGCCTGGCAACAGAGCAAGATCTGTCTCAAAAACAAAAACAGGCCAGGCACGGTGGCTCACGCCTCTAATCCCAGCACTTTGGGAGGCCGAGGCAGGTGGATCATGAGGTCAGGAGATCGAGAGCATCCTTGCTAACACAGTGAAAGCTCATCTCTACTAGAAATACAAAAAATTAGCTGGGCTACTTGTGGGGGTGAGGCAGGAGAATGGCATGAACCCGGGAAGCAGAGTTTGCAGTGGGCCGAGATGGCGCCAGTGCACTCCAGCCTGGGCAACAGAGCAAGACTCCGTCTGAAACAAAACAAAACAAAACAAAAAACAAGGCTGGGCATGGTGGCTCACGCCTGTAATCCTAGCACTTTGGGAATTCAAGGCAGGCAGATCATGAGGTCAGGAGATTGAGACCATCCTGGCTAACAAAGTGAAACCCCTTCTCTAGTAAAAATACAAAAATTAGCAGGGCATGGTGGCGTGCAGCTATAGTCCCAGCTACTTGGGAGGCTGAAGCAGGGGAATCGCTTGAACCCAGGAGGCAGAGGTTGCATTGAGCTGAGATTGTGCCACGGCACTCCAGCCTGGGGAACAGAACAAGACTCCGTCTCAAAACAAAACAACAAAACAAACACACACACACACACACAAACAAAACCAAATAACCATAGACTGGGTGGCTTAAACAACAAACATTTATTTCTCACAGTTTGAGAGCCTGGGAGGTCTAAGATCAAGGTGTTGTCAGATCTGGTGTCTAGTGAGACTCGGCTTCATGGGTTGTGGATGGTGGTTTTCTTGCTGTGTCTTTATATGGAAGAGAGTAGAGCAGGGAGCAGGTTATCTCATGTATCTTTTTGTAAGGGCAGTAATCCTATCACAAAGGCACCACCCTCATGACCTAATTACCTCCCAAAGGTTTTGTCTCCAAATACCATCATCATGGGAGTTACAGGCAGTATTCAGCAGCTTGGGCTATTTGTTCTTGTTGTTTGGCTTCACGACAAGATGTAGGAATTCCTAAATCTGGTGGTAGAATATTTTTAAAAATATATTCTATTTAAATATATTTTTAATTTATATATATTTTAACATATAATTAAATAGAATATTAAATATTTTAAAAATACATTTAAATAGGATATATTTTAAAAAATATTCTGCCACCAGATTTAAGAATTCCTACATCTTTCTTATAGAAAGAAGCCAGAGGAGAGGCTTTCCAGTCACGTGGTTCATGTCTACTCTGAAACGTCATGACAATTTTTTTTCTAATGGAAAGGGAATGGTTTTCTACTCTCAAAGAATGGAGAAATGCCATTTAGCTAGGTATCCACTGGTATTTAAATGAGATGGTTCCTCTGCTAGTTAGATTGCTCCTTGACAGGGTGCTTTCATATAGTGAGTGCTTTCTTTCACAGATCATCTGTTTAATCATCAGAATGTGCCTTATTTTAAAATGAAGAATGCATCAAGCTTTAACAGGTTTAGGCCGGGTGTGGTGTCTCATGCCTGTAATCCCCACACTTAGAGAGGCTGTGGCAGGCGGATCACCTGAAGTCAGGATCGAGACCAGCCTGGCCAACATGGTGAAACCCCATCTCTACTAAAAATACAGAAATTAGCCAGGGGTGGTGGCACGTGCCTGTAATCCCAGCTACTCAGGAGGCTAAGGCAGGAGAATCGCTTGAACCTGGGAGGCGGAGGTTGCAGTGAGTTGAGATTGCGCCACCACACTCCAGTCTGGGTGACAGAGTGAGACTCCGTCTCCACAAC
This sequence comes from Colobus angolensis palliatus, assembly GCF_000951035.1. NCBI lineage: Eukaryota > Metazoa > Chordata > Mammalia > Primates > Cercopithecidae > Colobus > Colobus angolensis. The sequence goes on along the minus strand of NW_012117744.1, from coordinate 204,444 downwards.
AACAAAATAAGATTTAACAGATTTAAACAGAGTTCAAATTGTTTCATTGTTTAGATATTTGAGTTTAAATTGCTTTTATGTCTTCTGTGAACTAACAGTTATATTTAGTTGATTTCTTTTTCTAAAATTTGCGGGTTTTTGCTAACAATTGAATAATCATAGGATAGATTTCTATACTTTTCCCTATCACATTCGAATATGAGAGTTCTTATCTCTGTTGGATATTGGCTTACCCAGAGAGTAAAGGCTCTTCTGTAGAGTAACCCTGGGACTGTGTAGACTTAAAATATTCTTGTCAAGACATTTATATTTAGAAGATACATTAATAGCCAAATGAAATTAAGCTGTGATAACATGCAATGCTTTGCCCTCACCCTACCTACCAGCCTGACCAACACATCTTTCTTTCTTTTTTTTCTTTTTTTTTTTTAAGACAGAGTTTTGCTCTTGTTGCCCAGGCTGGAGTGCAATGGCACAATCTTGGCTTACCACAACCTCCACCTCCCAGGTTCAAGCGATTCTCCTGCCTCAGCCTCCCGAGTAGCTGGGATTACAGGCATTTGCCACCAAGCCCGGCTAATTTTGTATTTTTAATAGAGACAGAGTTTCTCCATGTTGGTCAGGCTGGTCTCGAACTCCTGACCTCAGGTGATCCACCCACCTCGGCCTCCCAAAGTGCTGTGATTACAGGCATGAGCCACTGCGTCCAGCCAACATCTGACTTTCAATATGGGATGTTTTATCCCATCCATTTATATTAGCCACTAACCGCTTGCCTTTGATTCACCATTTTAACTGTTAATGTCAAGATATTAGTGACATGTTAAGTTTTGGCTTTTCTTCCTTTTTTTTTTTTTTGAGACGGAGTCTCGCCGTTTTCAGTCCAGGCTGGAATGCAATGGCGCGATCTCAGCTCCCTGCAAACCTCTGCCTCCTGAGTTCCAGCAATTCTCCTGCTTCAGCCTCCTGAGTAGCTGAGATTATAGGCACCCACCACCAAGCCTGGCTAATTTTTGTATTTTTAGTAAAGGCAGGGTTTCACCATGTTGGCCAGGCTGGTCTCAAACTCCTGACCTCAGGTGATCCACCCGCCTCGGCCTCCGAAAGTGCTGGGATTACAGGCATGAGTCACCACACCTGGCCAAGTTTTGGCTTTTCTACATTAAATAATTTTAGTTTCTGCTCTGTTCCCCTCCCCTAATACCTGAAAATTAGGAGAAGGATCTAATTAGATGTGGAAAAGCATTCAAATGCATAATAGTAGGTAAAATTAGATAACTGCTTATTTTGAAGAAATTTCACCAAAGAAACAAATGTTCTTTACATTATTTGTAAGCTTCCATTTACAATAGATTTCCAAGGTACTAGGCCTCTGGATTTTACCATTTGCCACTTAAACCTGAAATTGGCTAATAATCAGTGATCTCAGAAGAACTCACCACAGGACAGCCTGCTGAAACGTACAGTCCCGGAAGTGAAGTGCTTGTATGCCATCAATTACATTAATTACCAGTAGTCATAAGTCAGAAAGTAGACCTATGAAGAAAATGGATTCATCTGGTAATATTTTCTATTCAAAATTTATTATATTCTATTCAACAGAAATGTACATCAAAACATTCACCCAGAAAACCAGGAGCTAGTAAGGGTACTTCGAGAACAGCTTCAAACAGAACAGGTATTGTATTGTATATATATTTATTTGAGGAGTAGATGTGATATCTCCCTTTGCATGTGAAATTGTGATAGAACATTAGTAAATTACTTTTTGGAAACATGGGCTTCTTTCTGGCTTCAAATTACCTTATATTATTTTATAGATTGTATATTTGCCGAATGAGCAAATTGCCTAGCCTTAATCTATTCAGATGTCTTCATGTTTGTTTATTATTAATTTGCTTTAAAAGATAGCAGTTTTCCTATTGTTTATTAGTGTAGAAATAATTGCTGTCTAATTGACCTTAATGAAATGTAGTAGAAAAACCATTTTTTTCTGACATATACTCCCTAACATCTACAAAGAAATAATTAGAAGAGGTGGCTGTTTTGGTTTTTTCCTCCTTTTTTCTTCAGTTGCCAAAGTTGTAACAATAAAACTAGCTAGGCAAAGAAAAATATTAACTTTTTTCCTGTTTCTTCTTTGCTTTTTACCAGATGGAATCTCTAAGAATTGGAGATATACTTTATGAAGCCTGGAATAAATAGGATATTGTACACCTTCATGCTGAGATATCTAACATCAAGAAACAAAATTAAAAATTCCTTTCCTACTGATCAAACTTCACTTCCAATAAGGGTTTTGTTTTTTTTATTAAAAAGAGACAGGGTCTCACTATGTTGCCCTGGTTGCTGTCCAACTTTTGAGCTCAAGCACTCCTCTCACCTCGGCCTCCCAGAGTGCTAGGATTACAGTCTGGGCATGGTGGCTCACACCTGTAATCCCAGCACTTTGGGAGGTCGAGGCGGGAGAATCACTTGAGCTTAGGAGTTCCAGACCAGTTTGGGCAACATGGCAAAACTCCGTCTCTACTAAAAATACAAAAGCTAGCTGGGTATGGTGGTGCACAGCTATAGTCCCAGCTACTCAGGAGGCTGAGGTGGGAGGATCTCTTGATCCTGGGAGGTTGAGGCTGCAGTGAGCTGTGCTTGCTCCACTAAAACCAAAGTGCTGGGATTATAAGCGTGAGCCACCGCGCCTGGCCCCAATAAGGGTTTTGTAATTTATCCATTCACCAAATATTTTTTGAACATCTACCACAAGCCATACATTTTCTAGGCATTGGGAATTCAATCGTGAATTAAACAGACAAAAATTCCTACTCTCATGGAACTTATATTCATTGATACAAGAATAACTTAAGCAGGGCCAGGCACCGTGGCTCATGCCTGTAATCCCAGCACTTTGGGAGGCTGAGGCGGGCGGATCACGAAATCAAGAGATCAAGACCCTCCTGGCCAACATGGTGAAACCCCATCTCTACTAAAAATACAAAAATTAGCTGGGCGTGGTGGCGCACACCTGTTGTCCCAGCTACTTGGGAAACTGAGGCAGGAGAATCACTTGAACCCCAGAGGGGGAGGGTGCAGTGAGCTGAGATTGCGCCACTGCACTCCAGCCTGGTGACAGAGAGCGAGACTCCTTCTTAAAAAAAAGCAATACTTTAAGCCTATTAGTAGTACTGTGTTCCATAACAATTGTTACCCATAATTCATGTTGAGATAGTGTTTTATAATTTACAAAGTGATTTCCCAAACAACAATCATATTTAATCTTTAGACATAAGTAAGGCAATTATAATTATTCTCATTAACATATGAGACTGCTAAGATTTGCTAACACTCACACTAGCGATTTCATGACTGGGTTCACCTATGGAGGGGCCCCAGATTGAAGTGAATCTTCAGGTCTCCTTGCAGCAGTGTCCACTCATCTGCCTCACCTCTTCCTGAGGCCCGGCACACAGCTCTCAGAGTGAAAATAAGGCTGGCGATGTAGTCTCTTCTTTGCTGTCTAGTATGACAGCCACCAGCCACCTGTGGCTATTCAAGTGAGTTAAAATTAAATAGAATCTGAAATTAAGTCTTCTAGTCACACTGGCCACATTTCAAGTACACAATGGCCACATGTGGCTTGTGGCTACTGTATTGGACAGCACTGATAAAGATTTCAATTACTGCAGAAAGTTCTACTGGACATCTCTGTTAATTGGTTTTTGTCAGTTTCTTTAAAAATTAATAAGGAGAAGGCCGGGTGGAGTGGCTCACGCCTGTAATCCCAGCACTTTGGGAGGCTGAGGCAGGCATATCGCCTGAGGTCAGGAGTTCAAGACCAGCCTGGTCAACATGGCGAAACCCTGTCTTTACTAAAAATACAAATTTAGCCGGGCTTGGTAGTGGGCACTTGTAATCCCTGCTACTCCAGAGGCTGAAGCAGGAGAATCACTTGAACCCCGGAGGCAGAGGTTTCAGTGAGCTGCGATTGTACCACTGCATTCCAGCCTGGGTGACAGAGTGAGACTCTGTCTCAAAAAGAAAAGAAAAGGTGGAGAAGGGAACATAAAGTGCTGTACACTTTTTGTAGCATTAGAACTGACATAAGTGACTATAACATCAAGGTGTAGCCTTGGATCACAGAATATTCGGGTGATTTAGGGCTGTTTTGGAAGTATGACCTTTTAGTTATGTTTATTATTATTTAACTTTATTAAATTTGTTTATTAATATTGAGTGGCAAAAATCTGATTCACTTAAGAACAGTTCCTATTTAGTAAATTTGATACTTTTTCTGTAATTAGATATTTTTCATGCTAGCAACTTTATCTGCTGGGTTCCATCAAAACAAGTTTTGATAAATAAGTATTTTTACAATACAATAACATAAGATATATGTTATGTGGACACTTCCTTTTTTTTGAGACAGGGTCTCTGTTGCCCAGGCTGGAGTGTAGCAGTGTGATCTCGGCTCACTGCAGCCTCTACCTCTTGAGTTCAAGTGGTTCTCTCACCTCACCCTCCCGAGTAGCTGGGACTACAGGTGCATGCCACCATGCCCAGCTAATTTTTGTATTTTGTGGTAGAGACAGGGTTTCATCATGTTGGCCAGGCTGGTCTCAAACTCTTGACCTCAAGTGATCCACCCACCTCAGCCACCCAAAGTGCTGGGATTACAGGTGTAAGCCTCCGTGCCCAGCCATGTAGACAGTTTTCTAAGTCCTGAAGTACAATGAGTCCTACAAATAAATCCCTTGCCTTCATGATCCATCCTAGTGAGGTCTTTGATATCTGGATGTTTCTTGCATACGTGCAACACTTTTAAAATGAAAAAGACATTGAAAATGAAAAAAGTGAAGACTTAGAAAACAGTTTGACATTTGATATTTTTTTCTTTTTGTGACAGGGTCTTGTTCTGTCACCTAGGCTGGAGTGCAGTGGTGCAGTCACGGCTTACTGCAGCTTCAACCTCCCAGACTCAGGTGACCTCCCACCTCAGTCTCCCAAGTAGCCAGGACTACATGTGCATGCCACCACCACTCCTGGCTAATTTTTCTATTTTTTATAGAGACAGGGTTTTGCCATGTTGCCCAGGCTTGTCTGAAACTCCTGGGCTCAAGTGATCCACCTGCCTCGACCTCCCAAAGTGCTGGGAATACAGGCGTGAGTCACCGCACCGGACCTCAACATTTATTATTGTTAGCTTATGCACTAGCTCAGCCTTGTGTTACTCAGAATAATTTATGTATTCCAGTAGAGTAAAAGATGAACTCTTGAGTTAATCTAAGTTTTTGTCTTTAACTTGTGTTTAGGAACGAAAGTGGAGACCATGCAGCTTAAATAAAAACAATATAGCCTCATAACGTTCTTAAAATTATAACCTTAAACTATTGCACGTTTACAGTTTGATGGGGTTACATACTGTTGACTCTGGTCTCAAATATAATTTAACATGAGATACTGTGGAGGGCTACATGTTGTATTCCAATGTGTGCACCTGTGTTCTTATTAGGATGCACCTGCTGCTGCTCGACAGCAGTTCTACACCGACATGTACTGTCCCATCTGCCTGCACCAAGCCTCCTTCCCGGTGGAGACCAACTGTGGACATCTTTTTTGTGGTAAGCAAACAACATTATACTTGGGAAAAGTGACTGTTTAGACCAAGACCTCTATGTGTACAAAAGCTGGATTCCTAATTTTCTCTTTGTCACATTTTGTATTTTGTGAGTAGGGTAGATTACCTCTGATATCCTGCTCTACTTGTCAACCAAGTATACTTAGCATCTAAATAATATACTTACTTATTTACTTTCTATTTAGTGTGTCCATGTAGCAGCTATGGGTCAGAAGTTAAAGACTATTCAGCTTCCCCATAAACAGAAGTGTGTTTCTTTGGACAGTAGTTCAAGTAGATCCATAGCATGAGGGATTCACTGAGTCCCTCTTTGTTCATCACTCTTTGGGAGTTTCATTTATTATTCACCCTTCCCAGGGCAGGAAGGTTCTTCTCTCAAGAACCTGCCCAAGACCCTGTGTTGCCCTCCTGCCTCTTTTGACTCTGAGTTTGTACTGAAGGTCTTAAAGGTCTTAGTCTCAGTATGTTTGTCTCTGTCTCGTCTCTCTCTCAACCTCTTGAGGTTTAATGAGGGAGAATGAGAAACCTAGAGCATGCCTTGGTGTAAGAAGGGAATAATTTCACACTTACTTAGTATCAGGAAGGAGTGCTTTCCACCACTCCTCATTTTTCCTGAATCTGCAGATTCAGGAAAATCTTCTATGGCTGATTATGCCATAGCAGGTTGAGGGGCAAAGTATCAGTTATTACAAGCCTATGTATTGGACATTAATATACTTCATCTAACCCTACCTATGAGGAAACAGGCTTTAGAGACGTGAAGAAATGTTACAAAGAGACCAGGCACTGTGGCTCACACCTGTAATCTCAGCATAGGCAGGAGGATTGCTTGAGCCCAGGAGTTGGAGGCCAGCGTGGGAAACATAGGGAGACCCTGTCTCCACAAAAAATAAGAAATTAGCCAGGTGCAATAGCTCACATGTGCAGTCCCAGCTACTGGGGAGGCTGAGGTAGGAGAATCGCTTGAGCCTGGGAGCTTGAGGCTGCAATGAGCTGTGATCATGCTACTGCACTTCAGCATGGGCAGCAGAGCAAGATCCTGTCTCAAAAAAATAATAATAATACATTTTACAAAGAGTAGCCCAGCTGTTAAGTGACAGAGCCAATTTTTTTTTTTTTGAAATGGAGTCTCGCCTTGTCGCCCAGGCTGGAGTGCAATGGTATGCTCTCAGCTCACTGCAACCTCTGCCTCCCAGGTTAAAACGATTCTCCTGCCCCAGCCTCCCAAGCAGCTGGGATTATAGTTGCCTGCCACCATGCCCAGCTAATTTTTGTATTTTTAGTAGAGATGGGGTTTCACCATGTTGGCCCGGCTGGTCTCAAACTCCTGACATCGTGATCCACCCACTTTGGCCTCCCAAAGTGCTGGGATTACAGACATGAGCCACCACACCCAGCCCAGACAGAGCCAAAGATTTCAAATCTAGGTTTATCTTCAATCCCTGTGCTCAGTTCTGCATGATTAGTGGTTCATACAAGAGTAAACACTCGAAGCCACTTTGATTTGTCCAGTCACTAGACCTAGTTTTTTATTGTTTCTGTTTAAACAGTTGTGTTCAAGATAGGGTCTTACTGCTCCCAAAATGTAGGAAATTTTCATATAGGGACTATTTTAAAATGTAACATACAATCATCCTATAAATTGTGTTGCCCCTTTTGTCTAACTTCATAGTATAGAATTATTAGATACAGTGTTATTTGTGCAGTTGAAGATGGCATGTTTGGAACCCATACCATGTAATGGCAGGGTTTTCTGTACTTTGTGCTCTTTCAGTAATCCAATCTCATCATTGCTTCATCCACTCATTCCAGTCTCTTCTTTAAGGTTTTCACTTAAGTAACTAACAAAGTATAAAACGCTTATTTCAGTTTTTAATCTTTTAATTTTCTATTGGAAATGCTAATCACCAGGCAAGTTATGAAAGATTGGGCAGGGAAAATTAAATGGGCATCAGAGAAGGTAGATACGTTTCTCCTCTTGAACCTAATCCACGTGACACTCCTTTCCGACATTTGCTCTTGCTGTTCTTAAAACCTGAAGTGTCCTCCCTCCTGTTTTCTGCCTATCTAAATCTCATCTGTCCTATGAAGTTCAGTTCAAATCCTTTCTTCTCTACAAGTTACTCTCTAACGCATACTTCTCTGCACTCCTTTTTTATATTTCTTTTTCTTTTTTTTTTTTTTTTTGTGAGACAGAGTCTCACTTTGTCACCCAGGCTGGAGTGTAGTGGCACAATCTGGGCTCACTGCAAGCTCCACCTCCTGGGTTCATGCCATTCTCCTGCCTCAGCCTCCTGAGCAGCTGGGATTACAGGCGCCCGCCACCACCCCCAGCTAATTTTTTGTATTTTTTAGTAGAGATGGGGTTTCACCGTGTTAGCCAGGATGGTCTCCATCTCCTGACCTTGTGATCCACCTGCCTCAGCCTCCCAAAGTGCTGGGATTACAGGTGTGAGCCACCGCACCCAGGCTTTTTTTTTTTTTTTTTTTTTGAGACAGAGTTTCACTCTTGTTGCCCAGGCTGCAACCTCCATCTCCTGGGTTCAAGCGATTCTCCTGCCTCAGCCTCCCAAGTAGCTGGGATTACAAGCATGCGCCACCAAGCCCAGCTAATTTTGTATTTTTAGTAGAGACAGGGTTTCTCCATGTTGGTCAGACTGGTCTCGAACTCCAGACCTCAGGTGATCTGCCTGCCTCGGCCTCCCAAATTGCTGGGATTACAGGCGTGAGCCACTGTGCCTGGCCCTTTTTTGTATATCAAGTAAATACTACACAGCTGAAGATTTGCCTTCTACACTGATTTGAGTATGTCACCTTGGTCTCCTCAATTGGATTGCCATTGCTTGTTCTGAATTCTGAACACTTACTTGATCTGGAGGAATAAGGAACACAGGAAGGCTAAGCCAGGTTGCTCAGGCAAGAGTAAGAATACACAGAGGTTCCTGGAGGGAGAAGGGACACCTACTTCAGCACTTAGCACTTAGTTCAGATTCACAGTGGGACCTGGATAGTTGAAGATGCAGGTGTCCTACAAAAAAGAAAGTGGATTGGCTCCTTAAATACCAGACAGTATTCAAAACTATTCCTTCACCTGTTATTGGCCTGAAGTTTGGTGCTTATACACTTGGCACACCTGTGCCTTCTTGAGGTCGCCAGACTCTTCCTTCAGGCTGTGTTGCCCATCTTCGGCTGGCTTGCTGCTTGTGAATCCCTTCAAGCAGAAAAATCCAATCCATCTAGTGCAAGAGTTGATTCAATTCTTGAACTGGACTATACACTTCATTAAGGCAGAGCATATAATCTTTTTGTGTCCTTTGATTCCTTGCTTGTACTATTTTTTTTTTTTCTGAGATGGAGTCTTGCACTGCCACCCAGCTATAGTGCAATGGTGTCATCTCAGCTCACTGCATCCTCTGCCTCCCAGGTTCAAGCGATTCTCCTTGCCTCAGCCTCCCAAGTAGCTAGGATTTATAGGCACCCGCCACCAAGCCTGGCTAATTTTTTTGTATTTTAGTAAAGACGGGGTTTTACTATGTTGGCCAGGCTGGTCTTGAACTCCTGACCTCATGATCCACCTGCCTCAGCCACCCAAACTGCTGGGATTACAGGTGTAAGCCTCCGTGCCCAGC
>NW_012117744.1:171559-194866 GCF_000951035.1 Colobus angolensis palliatus | reverse complement strand
CCTCCACCTCCCGGGTTCAAGCGATTCTCCTGCCTCAGCCTCCCAAGTAGCTGGGATTACAGGCGTGTGCCACCACACCTGGCTAATTTTTGTATTTTTTAGTAGAGATGGGGTTTCACCATGTTGGCCACGCTGTTCTCAAACTCCTGACCTCAAGTGATCCACCCACCTTGGCTTCCCAAAGTGCTGGGATTACAGGCTTGAGACACCGTGCCTGGCCTTAACTTGGAATTTAAATTAAAACAATTTTAATGGCTAGGAGTCCTTACTAGATATGAATTTGCCTGAAGGTTGGCTGGATGAAGTAAAAAGTATTTTTAAATAAGGTGGTACTGTTAAAATATTTCAAATAGTTGAATCTTTCTGAGGATATATGGACTTTAAAACATCACTATTAATGGATTGTTTGTTTTGTTTTGTCTATTAGGTGCCTGCATTATTGCTTACTGGCGATATGGTTCATGGCTTGGGGCAATCAGTTGTCCAATCTGTAGACAAACGGTAATGTTTTGTATGCAGAAAGTGTCATTTATGCTACTTTGTACATTTTTACAGTTTTTGTGTCTACATTTGGAATTATTCTTATCTTTTTAGCAGAACTTCATTTAATCAAATCTTCTTTGATGTTACTCTATTGTTTTTATTACTTTTTTTTTTTTTTTTGAGAAAAGGTCTTGCAGTGCAGTGGCATGATCGTAGCTTCCTGCAGCCTCGACCTCCTGGGCCCAAGCAGTCCTTCCACCTTAGCTTCCTGAGTAGATGGGACTTTTAGGTATGTGCCACCATGCCTGGCTAATTTTTTTAATTTTTAGTAAAGATGAGGCCTCCCTGCATTGCCCAGGCTGGTCTCAAACTCCTGAGCTCAAGCAATCCTCCTGCCTCACCCTCCAAGGGTGCTGGGATTACAGGCATGAGCTACCACGCCCAGCCCATGATTTTTTTTTAACTGTACCTGGCCCATGATTATTTTTTTTAAACTGTCATTGAGATACCACTAAAAAAGGGAATCCTATTTGAAATCCTACAGTTGTAGTGAAAGACAACTGGTAAATGAATCTTTCCCAAAAATCGCAATAAAGTCTTTGTAGCAGTACCAGCAAAGGAATAACGAAACTACGTAATCAGACTTGAACATATATCCTCTACATACACTTGTTTTGAAAAAAATTTTTTTCCTTTTCAATTTATATTTAATCTTTTTCCAGTGAGGACCCAGATAGCTTTAAATGGTATATAATGATTTTTTTTTTAAACGTTTTGTTCCTTTTAGAGACTTGGCCACATTGCATTGTCCAGAACAGCTTAAACCGTGACAGTTAGCATCGAAGCCACCTCAGGAGGGAGGCAGTAAGTAAACATGAACATGAGACTGAAATAGCACTGCAGATGAGACATGACAAATTCTCTCCATTTCTTTGATAAACTGGAGAAATGAAATACTGAACAATTCTGAGAAACCAACATTCTCAGTTTTTAAGTATGACAACATAGGACATTTTATCAGTTGTACACTGTTTTTCATAATTTCCTTTATATTTATATTTCATTTAAAATAAAAAAACAGGCTGGGCGCAGTAGCTCATGCCTGTAATCCCAGCACTTTGGGAGGCCAAGGCAGGAGGATCACTTAAAGCCAGGAGTTCAATACCAGCTTGGGCAACAAAATGAGATTTCATCTCTACAAAAAAATTTTAAAAATAAAATTAGCCAGGTGTGGTGGTATATACCTGTAGTACCAGCTACTTGGGAGGCTGAAGTGGGGTATTGCTTGAGCTCAAGAGGTTGAGGCTGCAATGAGCTACGATCATGGGACTGCACTCCAGCCTGGACAATAGAACCAGATTACATCACTAAAAAAAAAGTATTCCTCCACTTAACCTGTGGGTGGAATGTTCACACACACACACACTCTCTCTCTCTCCTTTGGCCTTTATTGTAGCTGTCTGTTTCCCCTCAACTGCCCTCTTATTTTGGTATAAAGAGGGAGGTCCAAGTCATTTTCTTGCCATTCTTGCTTCTACATTCCCAAATTCTGCCTCTTTCATATTTTACTTGTGGTCACATGGTAAGGAGGAAAACTGATGTTTCTGTATGCCTCTCTGGCTGATTTGATGCGCGACACAAGGCAATCAACATTGAAGCTTATGGCCGGGCGTGGTGGCTCATGCCTGTAATCCTAGCACTTTGGGAGGTTTGAGGTGGGCAGATCACGCGGTCAAGAGATCGAGACCATCCTGGCCAACATGGTGAAACCCAGTTTCTATTAAAAATACAAAAATTAGCTGGGCATGGTGGCGCACACCTGTAGTCCCAGCTACTCGGGAGGCTGAGGCAGAAAAATTACTTGAACCCGGGAGGTGGAGGTTGCAGTGAGCCGAGATCGCACCACTGCATTCCAGCCTAGAGACAGAGTGAGACTCCATCTCAAAAAAAAATTAAAAAAAAAAAAAGAAGCTTATTTGCCAGTACCACCTCTTGGCATCTTTTGCTCTCAGTCAGCAATATCCAAACCAGGGAGTAGGTTTTACATTAAAAAAATAGTTCCAGGCCCTCCCCCTTCTTGGTTCTGCCCATGGCTTTTAATAGGGCATGTGTACAGTAGCCGATGGTATCCTGTGTACCATCCATAAATTGACTAGAGGCTCAGAAGGTCAAGATAAAGTTGTCTTAATATAATAGCTCTTGGTTCCCTAAGCGAAGAGTAATTCATCCTGGAGGCAAGAGAGATGGTAAATGCTTGTTCTACCTCCTGTTTTCAGTAGGCCCCTTCAAGTAAATGGTCATGGAAGTAGCAATACACAGGCCTCTGAGTGGAACACACTCACTGCTTCTCCCCTTGAATGTGTGTACACCAACCACAGTCCTACCACTGTTTCCCAGGCTTAGCTCAGTATCAGGCTTTCTGACACCCCAGAAAGAAGAGATCCTTGCTCTCACAGCAGCATTCTTGCACCTGCCACAGGGCCATGTAAGGCTGTCGGCCAGGTCTGCGTCCCCTTTCATTGTGGGTGTTGTAGTTACCCTGGAGCAGGCTTGTGTCTTCATTTTTTTGGCATACCTAGCACTTAGCAGAGTGCCTGCCCCACCATAGGTGTTCCATTAATGTGTATTGAAAGAATGCATTTTCATTAACAAATTTGTGAAGGAACCGATGGCTGCACCTGCTGTTCTCACCACCTTCTGTGCTTAGTCATGCCTTCATTTAGCTGTTTGGAAAGCATGTAAGCAGTGGGAAGCCTTGGTTTTACAGCTGAACTGAGGAAGGATAAAACAACAACTAAATGATTTAAAACTAAATTGGCCACCACTCCTTCTTTTATGTCATCATACAATCATTAGTGACCATTTTCTGTAAGGGTGCTACGTCCTAAAGTGTATTTATTTTTCAAGGTACTGTCACCGTCAGATTACCCCAGTATGGTCCTAGGACATTTGTATATCCTTGTTACCACAACCATGAAGGAAGCATGGTTAAATGTATTATGTTATATAACAATATCAAAAATTTCTTTTTTTTATTATAGTAGGAATTGGTGTTTGAGAGCTGGTCCCTGCAATAACATAATCTTTATATTATGGTTGGTAGCATTCAAAGACCTTTCAAATACCAGTAAGAATAACCAATCATTATTTTAATACTGAAAAAAAAACCATAATTTTTGTCTTAAAGTGACAATTATATATTGTATGTCACTTTCCTCCTGAATGTTTCCTTATCATTCTTGCATCTTCAAATATCTGTCGACCCAAATAGAGAACTACTGAATTTATCCCTAGTGTGGACAGGAAAATATTAGACCAGTAGTTGGATATGGTGCCTATTTTATCTTACAGGAGTTCAAATTCTATGCTGCACTGGATTTTATTGCAAAGCAGTTACTTACTCCCCTCCTCCAGGTTGCCTTTATTTAAAAATGAATGAAATATAAATATAGAAGCCTTTACCATTCTATTGAATAATAACACAAAATGAAAAACATAATGATGCAGAAAGTTGAAATAATTTTTTTTTCTGTAATATACAGGTAACCTTACTCCTAACGGTATTTGGTGAAGATGATCAGTCTCAGGATGTTGTGAGATTGCATCAGGATATTAATGATTATAACCGGAGATTCTCAGGGCAACCCAGATCTGTAAGTAATGCTAAAGCACGTTCAAAGTTAGAGGAAGATACATTTCTTCTCTTTTGTAAAGTGAGGTTTACCAACAAGTATTCTTTGACTATGAAAAATCTTGGCCAGGCACAGTGGCTCACGCCTGTAATCCTAGCACTTTGGGAGGCCAAGGCAGGTGGATCACTTGAGCCCAGGAGTTTGAGACCAGCCTGGGCAACATGATGAAACCCCATCTCTACAAAAAATACCAAAAAATTGGCCAGGAGTGTTGGCACATGCCTGTAGTCCTGCTTCTTGGAAGGCTGAAATAGGAGGATCACCTGAGCCCAGGAGGTCGAGGCTGTAGTGAGCCATGATCCCATTATTGCACTCCCACCTGGGTGGCAGAGTGAGACCCTTTCTCAAAAAACAAAAAAAGAAAAAGAAAAAAATATATCATCATATGTGTTGGGTCAAGTTTTTACCTTCATTGCTGCCAATCACTATGTTGCAGCTTTCCCAAGGACTACAATTTTCTTTCTTAAAAAACAAATAGCATTATAAAAATTTTTATGAAAGAGAAACTAGCAGAAAAGCAATAGAAAAAATTAGAGGGAAATAGAAAATTATTTACTTCTATGTGCTACTAAAACACCATTTGTTTTTTGAGAAAAGTTACAACTGAAAACTTCAACAGTTTCACAGTTATGGTTTATTCTATTTGCCCTAGCCCCGTTTGAAATGTTCCCTTAAAAAATTCCAGGTTGGGGCCGGGCGTGGTGGCTCGCACCTGTAATCCCAGCACTTTGGGAGGCCGAGACGGGCAAATCACAAGGCAGGAGATAGAGACCATCCTGGCTAACACGGTGAAACCCCGTCTCTACTAAAAATGCAAAAAAATTAGCCGGGTGTGGTGGCGGGTGCTGGTAGTCCCAGCTACTTGGGAGGCTGAGGAAGGAGAATGGCGTGAACCCAGGAAGTGGAGCTTGCAGTGAGCCAAGATTGCGCCACTGCACTCCAGCCTGGGCGACAGAGCGAGACTCCATCTCAAAAAAAAAAAAAAAAAAAATTCCAGGTTGGCCGGTTGCGGTGGCTCACACCTGTAATCCCAGCACTTTGGGAGGCCAAGGTTGGTAGATAACCTGAGGTCAGCAGTTCGAGACCAGCCTGGCCAACATGGTGAAACCCTGTCTCTACTAAAAATGCAAAAATTAGCTGGGGGTGGTGGCAGGCGCCTGTAATCCTAGCTACGTGGGAAGCTGAGGCAGGAGAATCACTTGTACCTAGCAGGCAGAGGTTGCAGTGAGCCAATATCGCACCACTGCACTCCAGCCTGGGCGACAAGAGTGAAACTCTAAAAAATTCCAGGTTTAGGCCAGGCACAGTGGCTCACACCTATAATCCCAGCACTTTGGGAGGCTGAGGTGAGCAGATCATTTGAGGTTGCCAGTTTGAGACCAGCCTGACCAACATGGTGAAACCCCGTCTCTACTAAAAATACCAAAATTAGCTGGGTATGGTGACTTGTGCCTGTTGTCCCAGCTACTCAGGAGGCTGAGGCAGGAGAATCACTTGAACCCAGGAGGCAGAGGTTGCACTGAGCTGAGATCATGCCACTGCATTCCAGCCTGGGCAACAGAGTGAGACTCCATGTCAAAAAAAAAAAAAAGTTTGGAGGGATATGTTTATATGTCATCTTAGCTATTTAAAAGCAGAACACTGTACAGATAACCTTTCTTCCCCTTACCCTAGAAGTATTTGATAAATCAAAAACTAGCACATTTTACTGACTCATTCTTGTTTTATCAAAATCTAACACATTCTTAGAAATGTAAAACCGAATAAGTACTTCAAAAACTAGAATGTACTAAATCCAAATTTATATTGACAGCCCAGACCTCCCCTCTCTGAGCTCCAGACTCTGTAGATCCAACTGCTTCGCTTCCATTTCAGCGTGGGTGCTCCACAGGCATCTCGAACTTAACATGTAGAGTATTTAGCTGATTCCCTCTTTGACATAGTCTATTCTTTTCTCATTTTTTATTTCCTCCTCTTCTTCATTCCTCTCATCTGATCTATAAGTAATCCTATCTTTTCTTTCTATTTTTGGGGTATCCTATTATTTTTACTGCATCAACATATTCTTGCTGGCAGGGCACAGTGGCTCACGCCTGTAATCCCAGCATTTTGGGAGACTGAGGCAGGCAGATCACTTGAGCTCAGGAGTTTGAGACCAGCTTGGGCAACTCAGCAAGACCTCGTCTCTACCAAAAAATACAAACATTAGTCAGGCATGGTGGTGTGCACCTGTAGTCTCAGCTACTTGGGAGGTTGAGGTAGGAGAATTGCTTAAGCCCGGGAGGCAGAGGTTGCAATGAGCCAGGATCACGTCACTGCACTCCAGCCTAGGTGATAGAGTGAGACCCTGTTTCAAAAAGAACAAAAATGTCTTGACTGTGTTGTTGTTGTTGTTTGAGACAGGGTCTCACTCCTTCCCAGGCTGGAGTGCAATGGTGCGATCACGTCTCACTGCAGCTTCAACCTTCCAGGCTCAGGCCATCCTACCGCCTCAGCCTCCCAAGTAGCTGGAACCACAGGGGTGCATCACCACACCTGGCTAATTTTTTGTAGAGACTAGGTTTTGCCATGCTGCCCAGGATGGCCTCGAACTCCTGGGCTCAAGCAATCCACCCCCTCAGCCTCCCAAAGTGCTGGGATTACAGGTGTGAGCCACCATGCCCAGCCTGTGTCCACTTCTTTCAATCACTGTAGACATTGTGCTGGTCCAGCCCTGTCATCTCTGCTCACAGTAACCACAGTGGCCTCCTCACTTCTACTTTTTTCCCTGCCACAGCAGCCTGATAAATATTTTCTGGACATAAATGAGACCATGATGCTCTTGTGTTTGAAAACTTCCATTTTGTTTGTTTTGAGGCTCGAGTGTGGTGGCGCAATCTTGAGTCGCTTGCAACCTTTGCCTCCTGGGCTTAAGCCATCCTCCCACCTCAGCCTCCCAAGTAGATGGGACTACAGGTGCATGCCACCACAACCCAGCTAATTTTTATATTTTTGTAGAGATGGGGTTTCCCCATGTTGGCCAGGTTGGTCTTAAACTCCTGGGCTCAAGTGGTCCTCCTGCCTCGGCCTCCCAAAGTGGTGGGATTACAGGCATGAGCCACCACTTGTGGCCCAATGTCTTTGAATGTTCCAACTCCTTACTGTGGCTTACAAGGTGCCACAGAATCTGGTCCTTCCTCCCTTTCCAAATTTCTGTTAACCGCCTCAATCACCACCCTGCAGCCACCCTGCTGTATGCTCTCAGCACACACACAAACTCCTTCCACCTTAAGACTGTCACACCTGACACTTCCTCTGCATGAAATGCTTGTCCTTCTGCTCTCATGGTGATTTCCCAGTCTTTAGATGACAACTATCTATTTTTTATTATTATTATTATTATACTTTAAGTTCTAGGATACATGTGCATAACGTGCAGGTTTGTTACATATGTATACTTGTGCCATGTTGGTGTGCTGCACCCATCAACTCATCCTTTACATCAGGTATAACTCCCAAGTAGACCCTTCTTGGAGAAGCTTTCCCTGCTCTGTGGCTGCCCTCTGTACCTTTCCTTCATGGCGTTTATCATAGACAGCACTCAATTCTTGTTCGTTATCTTTCTCTCAGTAAACTAAAAGCTTCATAAGGGTAAGGACCATTTTTATTTATTTACCATTGCCAAATTTATTTATTCACCAGTGCCAAATTCAGTGCCTTAATGTGTGTTGAATAAATGAATGAATTACTGTTAAGGTAAGAATTGATACTGCTGCTCCCAGCCGAATATATTAAGCTATGCAGATGCTTCAGTATTAAACAGACATGTGCTCATGCTCCATTGTTCCTTGTTCTGTGAGGTCGTGTACGTTTCAGGGCATAGAGTTTCAACTGTTACGAATGATAATGGGTAGATTTACCCATTTTTCATTAAGCAGTAAAAAAAAACTTAATCCAATCATGTTGTCCTCCATAATTATTTGGGAGCCTCTTCTGCAATTTTGATCCAGCAATTTTTTTTTTTACATATCCTCTGGTGACATCAATAGGATGGTTCTTTAAAAATGCAACCTGTTTCAAATTTAAGAGCTACCACTGAAGTTTAAAAAGTCATTTAACATTTTTCTTTTCATTTCTTTTCTTTTTGAGACAGAGTCTCGCTCTGTTGCCCAGGCCAGAATGCAATGGCGCGATCTCAGCTTACTGCAACCTCTGCCTCCTGGGTTCAAACAATTCTCATATTTCAGCCACCTGACTAGCTGGGATTACAGGTGTGTGCCACCATGCCCAGCTAATTTTTGTATGTTAGTAGAGATGGGTTTTTGCCCTGTTTGCCAGGCTGATCTCAAAACTCTTGGCTTCAAGCAGTCTGCTAGCCTTGGCCTCCCAAAGTGCTGGGATTACCAGTGTGAGCCACTGCATCCGGCCTTTAAAATTTTTCCTTCATATTTTTAAAATGTGAAGCATACTATTACTCAATTATTATTTTTTGTGTCAGATATTTAATGAGTAAGAAAACCTGGTATGTGATGAAATTGTAACAGAATAAAGGCATTTAGCTCTTTAATATTCTGCCTCCTTCAAAGTTGGAGTAAGTTTATGCAGAAACATTTCTTACTAAACCATTTCATATTTCTTGCCAAATTATTAAAGATTTTGTATAAATGATGATACTATATTACAAGTGAACAAAATAGCTCTGAAAAAGGACAGAAAGGTATTCAAAAGACATGCTGGCTGTTTGTTAGAGTATCTAAAGTCATTTACTTTAAACTTTGTGAAAGTTGTAAGGCTGTTTTGCTTTAGATATTAGTTCTTCCACAGAACATAGGAAGTGATTATGAAACAACCATTCTTGTACTTTGGTGATCATTGGTTCCAAAAGGAGTCACAAGATGGTTTTCTCTTGGTCTGGGGGTTTAAAAAACTATTTGCTCCTCACTTGCTCAGTTCTTTGTGTTTTTGTCTCCGTCTCCCTCTCAACTTATTTGGCACTTGTTACATAAAACGCCTGTCTAGAGTTTGGGTGTATGACTGTTAACATAGAATGTTAAACATAACAGAGAAATGACCAGAGGAAGTGATTCACTGGAAGGAATCAGTTTCACTGCTATTCTTAAACTATTTAAGCCATCAAAGTTCCTATGTCTTTAATATATAATCACTTCTATATTGTCTGGCAAGTTATAAAGGTCTTTCATACACGTTATCTCTTTTAGTTATTGTTTTCTTTTGAATTTTCGTTCTTAACAGTCCTTGCACATAAATACTCAATTAGTTGTTGAATTATCTCTAGTAGGTTAAGCAACTGTTCCTAAGATCACCTGGCTAATAAGTGATTGATTTTGAATTCAAACCCAGATCTGTATGACTTTAAAGCTGAGACTTACGCTCAAGTCTCAGACTCTAATCCTGTGCACTAGGTTCTTTGCTTTATTTTACTAACAAATCAGATGTTGAGTTTTGCATTACTTTATCCCATATTTTAAGCTTGATGACACTTTAGTTGCTTTTCAGTTATCTGCAATAAGATCTATAAGAACTAGTATTCAAAGAGCTATTTTTAAATACAATGCATAATTAGAAAATATGATGTTCAATCAATGTGTAACTCGTTAATTCATCTTCACTCATCTTAACAATGTTTACACATAGTAAGAAAATTACATTATTTTGAAACCTGACACATTAGATGCTAAATCATAATATTTGTTTTTCCCTCTACCAGATTATGGAGAGAATTATGGATCTACCGACTTTACTGAGGCATGCATTCAGGGAAATGTTTTCAGTCGGGGGCCTTTTCTGGATGTTTCGCATCAGGATAATACTTTGTTTAATGGGAGCTTTTTTCTATCTTATATCACCTCTAGATTTTGTACCTGAAGCCTTGTTTGGAATCCTAGGCTTTCTAGATGATTTCTTTGTCATCTTTTTATTGCTTATCTACATCTCTATTATGTATCGAGAAGTGATAACCCAAAGGCTAACCAGATGAAAAAAAAAAAAAAACTGAATTTACTAGGATATCTGAGCTAACATAGAACATCAAACAGAAGGACCCATGGCAGTATAAAGCAATGAAGTAATGGAGTATTATCTCACAAATATAAAACCACTATAAGACAAACATTTGATTATCATTTGACAAATGCCTAGGAATATATAACTGGAATTTTCACATGTTGCAAGTTCTAATATTAAGTTTAGAATTATAATGATCTACAATTGTATCTTGATTCTATGTTGTCTGGAAAAAATAAGGAATTATATAAAAAGGGATGCTTTTATATATTTTTCTTTTCCCCAGAATTACTTAGATTAATTGGATGTATAGTAAAATATTGTTAAATGTCAGTTTATCCACCTTATTCTTCTCAGTGGGTACCTATATGATAATATATAGCTGTGAAACTCATCTAAATATTTTTGTTACAATAAAATATTATGTACTATTGGGGAAAATTCAGTATTTCTTTTAGTGCTAGCTAAGTTTTGTGCATTTGGAGCAGTTCTGCTTTTTCATTCTGGTATAATTAATTATTTGTTACCAGCTGAAACTGAAAGAAGAAACTTGAACTTCATACTTCAATATCATATTTTAGTTTACAGAACACATTTTAATCAATAGAAGAATTAAGATGAAAAACATGGCCGGGCGGGGTGGCTCACACCTGTAATCCCAGCAGTTTGGGAGGCCGAGGCAGGTGGATCATGAGGTCAGGAGATAGAGACCATCCTGGCTAACACAGTGAAACCCCGTCTCTACTAAAAACACAAAAAATTAGCAGGGCGTGGTGGCCGGCGCCTGTAGTCCCAGCTACTCGGGAGGCTTAGGCAGAAGAATGGCGTGAACCTGGGAGGCGGAGCTTGCAGTGAGCCGAGATTGCACCACTGCACTCCTGCCTGGGCGACAGGGTGAGACTCCATCTTAAAAAAAAAAAAAAAAGATGAAAAACATTTATCTCCAGTCAGCACACTTGATGTTCACAGTTAGACATTTAAACAAGAGCTCATCCTTTCATAGTAGATATAAAAGTAATTTGTAAAGGGAAGATTGTTTTAGGAACCTGGGCGATGCTGCAAACAGAGTAGTCTGATGCATTTCTGAGGAAGGTGGATGGGATCTTTGTGTCTTTGAGCATCAAGCCCATAGGAAGGTACTGGGAACAGTATCTACATTTGACAAAAGAAATTACTGGTTAGCTACAGCAACAGATTGGACAAACTTGGTTAGTTTTCTGTTGTCAGAAATCTTTATAGTATTGTCTCAGGAAGGCAGCACACAGCTCAGATTCATGTCTTGAGCCAAACAAGTGAATGTATCTGAGAAGACTCAATACCACATGGTATTGGGAGATCTTACTCACTTTGGCTGGTATTGGTCATTAGTGAATGTATGACAGCAGGATGTGAGGGGATGCCCAGGAGTCAGTGTTAGCATTGTCATCTGAGATCACTGCTATTAATATCCATTAATTTATTAGTGAGCTTCACTATAGCAGACTGGGAGATAAGGAGAAAATCTGTCACATTCTCTCTAGTTAATCAGATCAGCTACCAATTAATGAGATTCTGAATTAAATATCAATATGTGTTTTTCTAATTTGGACCTAGGACAGAGCTGTTGCTTGTCATAGAGAAAGACAATAATGCTTAAACATAGCACATTATAATTAAAGCAGTTACTCACATACTTTTCATTTTAGCCTTTGGACAATTTTGTGAGGAACGCTGGGCACCAACTTCCCTTTCATAGATACAATCCCTATGCTATTGATGAAAGTGTTTTTGAATGAAGTCATACAACAAATAACTGATCAAAGTGGCATTAAACCAATCTCTTTTAGTAGGACTCCTGCATAGAATGTTTAGATAGACGTGGAAGTTGTTAAGAGGAATGGCAAGAGAGAAACTGGTTCTTTGGAAGTCTTTCGTGCTACATTATACCTCCATCAGAGTAAGACAGCTTAGGCACTCCTAAGAGGAAAGATCTGTGGAGATGACACCTGAAGATTGCATGAATCCGAATTCTACACTTCCAAATCAAATAGGTAAAAGGGTGGCATACATCACAGAAAATGCTTGCTGTCACCAACTTGAAAAGCAAATGAGTAGGAGTTTGTCACACTGCCATGTACCAGACTGGAAATGCATTTCCTACCAGTTACACATTTGGTGTGGGGAAATGGTGATGTCATTTTTTGACAGCATTTTATTTGTGTGCATGCGTTCTGCTCCAAGTGTCACAATTCTGGTTACAATAATTATAATATTTGGAGTTACTACTAAGACTTTCCTGAAAGAGGTGTACCAAATTTTGTAACATAAAAAAAATACTAAACGATCTGAAAGCTTACTAAATAGTGAAAAGGGTACGTGCTAACACCTCAGAACTTTAGACCTGCTTATTGTCATCTTTACCGATCTCTGATGATAAATGCAGAAGGGATCTGAGAGTTTTTAAAGCAAGTAGAGTCAATCAGTGTTTTGAACATTATAGTAATACTTCTGTGATTCAGAGTTAGATCATATAAATCAAAGTAACAATTTGGATTTTTTTTTAACAACAATATCATAACTGTCATAAAACAGATGGTCCAACCCCAGGAGCAGATAATAACTTGGGCAGCTCTGTGGGGGATAAGATGGGGAAAACAACTGTTCTAACTGCCCACTAGAACAGTGGTTTCAACTACTACAATTCTCAGTGTTTGAGAGGTACAAGGGAAGAAAGGACTGTGTGGATCCCTTGTGGCTATGCAGATACCTACCTCACAGAGTTGTTGTAGAAGACTGGTGGTTTGGTTCAAACCTTGTGATTAAAGAGTTTGTCAAGCATTTTATTCTTTTGAATAAAAGCAACATATCTAAAAAATTTTAAAGATGTTATTTTTCTGTTTCTTTAACATTTGTTTGCTTTCAGAACTCCTGAAAGAGCGTTCAGTATAATGGGTGCAATGGTTTTTGTTATCACTAATGGACATCCAATATCTCATCACATTTCTAATTAATTTTGTTAGGTTTTTAATTTTGTTTGTTTGTTTGTTTGGTCAGAGACAGGATCTCACTGTGTTGCCCAGGCTGGAGTGCAGTGGCACAATCATAGCTCACTGCAGCCTCGAATTCCTGGGCTCAAACGATCCTCCTGTCTCGGCGTCCCAAGTAGCTGGGACTATAAGTGTGTGCCACTACACCTGGCTAATTGAAAAAAAAAAAAATTCCTAGACTGTGTTTCCATCCTTTGGTTCTCACATGGTCTGACTGTGTTGCCCAGGCTGGTCTCAAACTCCTGGGCTCAGCCTTCCAAAGTGCTGGGATTACAGGTGTGAACCACCATGCCCAACGCTGAAAATTATTTTTCTATTAAGCAAATAAATTAATTTGCAGACCACAGTGAAAATTTAGTCACAGGGATATTTTACAAAGAAAAATTCAACATTCAGTTCAATGCAACAAATTTTGTTTTAAATTGTATGTAATTTGGCTGGGCGCAGTCAGTGGCTCACACCTGTAATCCCAGCACTTTGGGAGGCCAAGGTGGGAGGATCCCAAGATCAGGAGTTTGAGACCAGCCTGGACAACACAGTGAAACCCCGTCTCTACTAAAATACAAAAATTAGCTGGGTGTGGTGGCATGCGCCTGTAGTCCCAACTACTTGGGAGGCTGAGATGGGAGAATCACTTGAACCTGGAAGGCAGAGGTTGCAGTGAGCTGAGATCACGCCACTGCACTCCAGCCTGGGTGACAGAGTGAGACTCTGTCTCAAACAAACAAAAAAAAAAGAATAAATAAATTATATGTAATTCACCATACCAATGATAAGTTTACCATTTTGAAATGAGGAAATATAAGGATTATATTCAACAGGTAATAAAAGTATATATTTCATTTCCAAGTTATGGATCACTGGAAGACAGGAAACAAGAAAAGGGAACAAGGAAGAGAACTTGGCTGAGGGACGCTACACTGACCAGTTTCATTCTAGATGGATTAATGATCACAGACACCAACAGGGCACCCTGCTGGCAGGCAATCCTTGGGTGCTGTTTGAGTGGCTTGTGCCCCCAGCTTCTCTAACTATAAGTCTTATACGTTCATTCTCTTCTGACATTCCTGAACCTCCCACGTGACAACCTAGTTTTCCTAAATCATTTCTCCCCCGCCAAGGCCTTTACTTTGCTGACGGAAATGGTTCCCTTCTTTTTATTAAAGGCCGTTTGCATCTCAGTAAAAGGAACCACCATCCATCCATTTAAATGCTCAAGCCAGGCCAGCGTGGTGGCTCACACCTATCATCCCAGCACTTTGGGAGGCCAAGGCAGGAGGATCACTTGAGTCCAGGAGTTTGAGACCAGCCTGGGCAACATAGTGAGACCCCATCTCTACAAATAAAATTAGCCAGATGTGGTGGTGCATGCCTGTGGTCCTAGCTACTCCAGAGGCTGAAATGGGAGGATCACTTGGGCCCAGAAGTGAAGGCTGCATGAGCCTTGTGGCTTGCACCACTGCAGTCCAGCCTGGGCGACAGGAGATCCCATCTCAAAACAAAACGCTAAAGCCAGAAATGCAAGCTTAAGTCTGTGTTAATATCTGAATCACTCTCTTATTTTCTCTCTCTTTTTTTTTTTTTTGAGACGGAGTTTTACTCCGTCACCCAGGCTGGAATGCAATGGCACAATCTTGGCTCACTGCAACCTCCGCCTCCTGGGCTCAAGCGATTCTCCTGCCTCAGTCTCCTGAGTAGCAGGGACTACAGGTGCCCACCACCACACCCAACTAATTTTTGTATTTTTAGTAGAGATGGGGTTTCACCATGTTGGCCAGGCTGGTCTTGAACTCCTGACCTCCGGTAATCCGCCAGTCCCGGCCTCCCAAATTGCTGAGATTACAGGCTGAGCCACTGCACCCGGCTTCCTCTCTTACTCTTATAACCATCTATCAACAAGCCCTCGCATTTCTACCATTGACATGTCGATTCCCATCACTCTATACCCTCTGCCACCACCACGGTCCAAGGAGAGTTCTGTGTGTCCAGGAGCCAAGTGGGGGCTGTGGTGGTAGAGCCCAGGGAGCTGGGAGGAGAGCATAAAGTGAGGCTGAAGAAGCAGGAAGACTGTTGATTTGGATTTAAGTACAGTGGGAAGACATGATCTAACAAACATTTTTAAAAGGTCATCTGACTACCGTGTATAGGGTTCATCAGAGGAGAGCAGCCATGCCATTAAGAGGCTGTTGTGTGCCTGGACACACAGAACTCTCCTGCCTGTACAGTCAGACGCAGATCAGGGCCTCAGCATATACCCCATGACTGAATGCTCCCTTCAGCCTCACCACTTTTATTCTTCACATTCCTAGACTGTGTTTCCATCCTTTGGTTCTCAGGTTAAATGTTCCATCCTCACCCAGACTATCCAATCAGTCCAACAAAAGTAGGCAGTGACCCTCCCCTCCCCTTACCCCAGGGCACTCTGAGGCATTCAGACATCTCAGCACAGCATCATCGTATTGACATTTTAATTGTCTGTCTGCCTCTCACTAGAATACAAGCTCTATGAAAATGTTACGACAATGTTAGTTTTGCCCACCCAGATATTCGCAGATGTACCGTCACACCTGCCACCACAGTAGTGCTCAACACATAAAAAGATTAATAAATAAAGCAAGGGAAAGACAGGAAAGGGCAGAAGACAATGAAAGATCGCTTCTTACTCCGTCGTGGCTGCCGCCAGGTCTAAGCCACCCTCATTTCTCACCTAAAGGATCACAGCGACCTTCCGGGCAGTCTCCCAGGCCCCAAGTGCCTGGCTACCTACATGCAACGCAGCCCAATAATCATTTCAGGTGTGACTGCTGGAAAGCCTGCTCTCCCTTTCTCACAGAGTAAAGGTAAAGTCCTCACGCCAGCCTGCAAGGCCCCACATGACTTTGGTCGCTCATTTCTCTCTAACCTCATCTCACATTTGTCCCCGCAGCTCACTCTGCTCCAGCCACCCAGCCCTCCTTGCTGTCCTTTGAGCAGGCCAAGGACACCCAGCCTTAGGAGCTCTGCCCTGGGCAGTCCCTCTGACTGCCAGGCTCCTCCCCCGGGGCATCCTTACAGCCAACTCTCACCAACTCCAGATCTTTGCACAATAGCCATTTCCTCTGTTAGGCCTGTCCTGTCCACCATAAGGCAACCTGCAACTCCCTCAGCCCACAGAGCACCTCTCACCGGCTAACCCACTCTGTGGTCACATGTTTGCTATCTGCCTCCCTAATCCCACAAGAATATTAGCTCCCTGAGGGTAGAAATCGCCTTCACTAATGTATACCAAGCCCCCAGAACTATGCATACAGCATAGTCAGTAACTATTTGTTGAATCAATGAATGAGAAAACAATTTCAGGGAACTCTAAGTTGAAATACACTTTTTCAGTTCACAATGTTATCCATTCTGACATTTATCAGACACATGCACAGAGGACCTCAGAGATATGCCCAGTGGCCTCAATACCCATGGTAATGCTAATAAACTACTATTCTGGTATTTTGGTACCGGCAGACCTCATTTTATTGTACTTTGCTTTATTGATTTTTGCAGATATTGTACTTCTTACAAATTGAATGTTTGTGGCATCACTGCTTCCAGCAAGTACGTTAGCACCATTTTTCCAGCAGCACGTACTCAAGTCATGTCTCTTTGTCACATTTTGGTAATTCTCGCAATATTGCAAACTTTCTCATTATTATTATAGCTGTTATGGTGATCCATGATCAGTGATCTTTGATGTTACTACTGATCTTTGTTTTGGAGTGCTACAAACTGCACCCACTTATGGGGAGCTTAATTGATACAAGGTGTATGTGCTCTCACTGACTGGCTAGTCCCTAGACTCGCTCTCCTTGGACCTCCCTATTCCCTGAGACACAACAACATTGAAATTAGGCCAATTAATAACCTTACCAATGCCCACTAAGTCCTCGCTAAGATTCTTACTTTCAATCATAAGGTAGAAATGATCAAGCGTGCTGAGGAAGGCATGTTGAAAGCCATGACATGCTGAAAGCTAGGCCTCTTGTGCCAAACAGCCAAGTTGTGAATGTAAAGGAAATTTTTTTTTTTTTTTTTAAAGACAGAGTCTCGCTCTGTCGCCCAGGCTGGAGTGCAGTGGCACTATCTTGGCTCACTACAACCTCCACCTCCTGGGTTGACGCCATTCTCCTGCCTCAGCCTCCCGAGTAGCTGGGACTACAGGAGCTCACCATCATGCCCGGCTAATTTTTGTTGTTGTTGTTTTTTCTATTTTTAGTAGAGACGGGGTTTCACTGTGTTAGCCAGGATGGTCTCCATCTCCTGATCTTGTGATCTGCCCACCTCGGCTTCCCAAAGTGCTGGGGTTACAGGTGTGAGCCACCGCGCCTGGCGTAAAGGAAAAATTCTTGAGGGAAGTTAGAAGTGCTAGTCCAGTGAACACGCGAATGATAAAAAAGCTAAGCAGCCTTAATGCTGATATGGAGAAAGTTTAAATGGGCTGGGTGCCATGGTTCACACCTGTAATCCCAATACTTTGGGAAGCCAAAGTGGAAGGATCACTTGAGGTCAGGAGTTCGAGACCAGCCTGGCCAACATGGTGAAACCCAGTCTCTATTAAAAATATAAAAATTAGCTGGGTGTGGTGGTACGTACCTATAATCCCAGCTACATGGGTGGCTAAGGCAGGAGAATCGCTTTAACCTGGGAGGTGGGGGTTGCAGTGAGCAGAGCTTACGCCACTGCACTCCAGTCTGGGCTACAGAGCGAGACTTGGTCTCAAAAAGAAAAAAGTTTAAATCGTCTTCCCTTAAACCAAATCCCCAACCCGCCCCCACCAACTCTGTTCAATTTTGCAAAGGCTGAGAGAGGTGAGGAAACTGCAGAACAAAATTGGAAATTGGAAGCTAGCATTGGAAGTTCAAGAGGTTTAAGGCAAGAAGCCATCTCCATAACATAAAAGTGCAAAGTGAAGCAGCAAGTGCTGATGGAGAAGCTGCAGCAAGTTCTCCAGAAGATCCAGCTCAGATAATTAATGAAGGTGGCTACACTAACAGCAGATTTTCAATGTAGATAGAATGGCTTCTATTGGAAGAAGATGCCATCAAGGACTTTTAGTAGCCAGGAAGGAGAATTCAATGCTTGGCTTCAAAGCATCACAGGACTGGTTGACTCCCTTGTCAGCCAGATGCAACTGGCTGATGCAACTGATGACTTTAAGTTGAAGCCAATGCTCATTTACCATTTCAAAAATCCTATTGGTCTTAAGAACGATGGTAAATCTACTCTGCCTGTGCTCAATAAATGGAATAATAAAGCCTGGATGACAGCACATCTGTTTACAGCATGGTTCACTGAATATTTTAAGTCTACTGTTACACCTACTGCTCAGAAAAACAGATTCCTTTCAAAATAATACCGCTCATTGACAATGCACCTGGTCACCCAAGAGCTCTAATGGAGATGTACAAGGAGATGAATGTTGTTTTCGTGCCTGTAACACAACATCCATTCTGCAGCCCCATAAATCAAGGAGTATTTTGACTTTCAAGTTTTATTACCTAAGAAATACATTTTGTAAGCCTATAGCTGCCATGGATAGTGATTCCTCTGATGGATCTGGGCAAAGTCAGTTGAAAACCTTCTGGAATGGATTCATTATTCTAGATGCCCTGAAGAACATCAATAATTCATGGGAGGAAAAATATCAACATTAACAGAAGTTTGGAAGAAATTGATTCCAGCCCTCATGAATGGCTTTGAGTTGTTTAAGACTTCGGTGGAAGAAGTCACTGCAGATGTGATAGAAACAGCAAGAGAACTAGAATTAAAACTGGATCCTGAAGATGTGACTGAGTTGCTGCAATTTCATGATAAAACTTGAACAGATGAGGAGTTGCTTCTTATAAATGAGGAAATAAAGTAGTTTCTGAAGATGGAATCTACTTCTGGTGAAGATGCTGTGAGCATTGTTGAAATGACAACAAGGGATTTAGAATATTTTGAATATTACATAAACCTAGTTGATAAAGCAGTGGCAGGGTTTGAGAGGATTAACTCCAATTCTTAAAGAAGTTCTACTGTGACCAAAATGTGATTAGACAGCATTACTTGCTACAGAGAAACATTTAATGAAAGGAAGAGTCAATCGATGCAGCAAACTTCATTGCTGTCTCATTTTAAGAACTTGCCACAGCCACCTCAACCTTCAGCAACCACCACCATGATCAGTCAGCAGCCATCAACATCAAAGCAAGACTCTCCATCAGCAAAAAGATCACCATTTGCTGAAGGCTCAGGGGATCATTAGCTTTTTTTTTTTTTTTTAGCAATACATATCTATGTGTGTATGTGTATAAAATTTAAGAGATGGGATCTCACTGTCATGATCATAGCTCACTGCAGCCTCAGACTCCTGGACTCAAGGGATCCTCCTTGCCTCAGCCTCCCAAGTAGCTGAAACTACAGGCATGCACCACCATACCTGACTAATTAAAAACAATTTTTTTAGAAACAGGGTCTCACTATGCTGTCCAGGCTGCCTTGAGTCCCTGCCTCAGCTTCCTGAGCCCTGACACCCAGCTCGTGGTAACTGTTGGCTTGCTTGTTTGAGACAGGGTTTCATTCTGTTGCTCAGGCTAGAGTACAAAGGCATGACCACAGCTCACTGCAGCCTCAACCTTCTGGGTTCAAGGGATCCTCTCAACTCAGCCTCCCAAGTATCTGGGACTACAGGTGTGTGCCAACACGCCTGGCTAATTTTTGTATTTTTTGTAGAGACAGAGTCTCACTATGTTGCCTAGGCTGGTCTTGAACACCTGGGCTCACATGATCCACCTGCCTCGGCCTCCCAAAGTACTGGGATTACAGGCGTGAACCACTGCACCAGGCCATTAAGCCACATCTTAAGGGTGGACAGGTCAGGGATGGACATTTCAAGTCAAGGAAAACAGCCTATTTAAAGAAACCACAAAAGAGCCTGCCCTCTAAGACATAAAGCTGGAACAGAGGTAAAGACAAGTGGAGGGAGATGATGGTGGAAGAGCAGAAGTACCTGGTCCTAAAGAGCTTTATAACTCACCATAAGAAGTTTGGATTTTATTCAGTACAGCAGGTAGCCTTGGAAAGATACGAGCAGGGGTGTGGCAGGCATGCACAACCCTTCTATGGAAGATAGAATGGAGAGAGGTAAAACTGGAGACTAGGATAGTTAAGAGGTTGCTGCAAGGTTAAGACCATGAGAGCTTGGTCAAGAACAGTGAGGAGGCAAGGCGCCGTGGCTCATGCCTGTAGTCCCAGGACTTTGGGAGGCCCTGGCTGACCGATAGCTTAAACCCAGGAGTTTGAGATCAGCCTGGGCAATACAGTGAGACCTCATCTCTATTAAACATAACAATAAAAATAATTAAAGAACAGTGAGGGTTGGGCGCGGTGGCTCACACCTCTAATCCCAACACTTTGGGAGGCCAAGGCAGGCGTATCACCTGAGGTCAGGAGTTCGAGACCAGCCTGGCCAACATGGTAAAACCCTGTCTCTACAAAAATACAAAAATTAGCCGGGCATGGTGGCGGGTGCCTGTAATCCCAGCTACTCAGGAGGCTGAGGCAGAAGAATTGCTTGAACCCGGGAGGCAGAGGTTACAGTGAACTGAGATCGTGCCATTGCACTCCAGCCTGGGCGACAGAGCGACACTCCCTCTCAGAAAAAAAAAAAAAAACAAAGAAAAAGAACAGTGAGGAGACATGCAGAGGGATGCATTTAAGAGGCATTTATTTATTTAGTGTATTAAAATTAACCTGGTCATCAAAGGATTTTATGGGTGACAAAAACTAATCCAAGATGACTCCAAGGTTTCTGGTTTAGGCAACTGTTGAACAGATAATTCACAGATGATAATCCCAAAGGCAGAACGGATATACAAAGGAAATAAAACATGACAGAATTATGGTATTTGGTTCAGTTTAAGGAGCAGGGTGTTTAGGAGTTAGAGGAGGCCAGAAGATGGAACCCTGGGGAAACACCAACATTTAAAGGGGCAGGAAAGGTAGAGAATAAGGGCCAAGGGATTACTCAACATTCTGCTCTCCAGGTTTGCCTAGCTCAAATCTATATAAAGAAAAGGAGCAGGGAATGAAGTAAAACTGTTACAGGAAAGGGGTCCCAATCCAGACTCCAAGGCAAGGTTCTTGGATCTCATTCAAGACAGAATTCAGGGCGAGTCCACAGTGCACAGCAAAAGCAAGTTTATTAAGAACGTAAAGTGGTGAAAGTACAGCTACTCCACAGACAGAGTAGGGCGTTCCCGAAAGAAAGAGAAGGAACGCATCCACCCTAAGTACAACACTTAGTTTATATATAGAATAAAAAAAGATCATGGGGAGATGTCCTGTGCTACAAGGGTTTGTGATAAAGGATTAATTACTATATTATGTAAGAATCGACATCTTTATTTATTTATGAGACAGAGCCTTACTCTGTCGCCCAGGCTGGAGTGCAGTGGTGCAAGCACGGCTCACTGCAACCTCCGCCTCCCAGATTCAAGCGATTCTCCTGCCGCAGCCTCCAGAGTAGCTGAGATTCGAGGCACGTGCCACCACACCTGGTTAATTTTTGTATTTTTAGTAGAGACGGGTTTCACCATGTTGACCAGGCTAGTCTTGAACTCCTGACCTCAAGTGATCCGCCCGCCTCGGCCTTCCAAAGTACTGGGATTACAGGCGTGAGGCACTGTGCCCAGCCCAATATTATCTTTAAAGCAAAATTAGGAATGCTGCTGTTCTCAAAATATTGAGATATCTGGACACTTCGAAGTCTGGGTCTGTTTAGTAAACATTATCAATCTGTTGCCTTAATGGTATACATCTAGAGGCTAGGAATACCTAATTTTCCGGGAATGCAGCCCAGCAAGTCCCAGCCTCATTTTCCTAGCCCTCACTCAACACAGAGTCGCTCTAGTTCCAACCCCTCTGACATATTCTCCTCAGATATGAAAATTGCTGCAGCAGCTCCCTATTTGCAACACAGCACATGGAAATCACAGCAATGGACAGCCCTTCAGAAAAGCTTCTGGGGAGGGAGGGCCTGGTGGCTCAACTCCTGTAATCCCAACCCACTGGGAGGTCGAGATAGGTGGATCCCTTGAGCTCGAGTTCTAGACTGGCCTGGGCAACGTGGGGAGACCCCGCCTCTATTTTTTTTAAAATTACATATATATATATACACACACACACGTATATATGCATACATATATATAATGCTTCTGCGTTGGCAATTCAGATGATTTGGCGAGTGTGTCTTTTTTCATTGCTAAAAACCTGTCACGTTGGCTCTCAGAGACTTGTGATGCCTGAAGACACAGGTAATGGGAAACAGATCAGCATTCTGGGAAAAGGTTCCACAATTTTATTAATCATACACCATCTGTGTCCGCCCTTCTAAAGAAATGGGCGCAGACAATGACCTCGGCTTTACACCTGTTCTCCAAGAGGCCCTAGTTGTTTCCTACTGTAAGCCGCCCCAGAAAAGCGCCGCATCAATTAACCCACGGGAACAGCCCGGGGCTGGAGGATGCCCCTGGAATCCGGCCTCCCGCCGCGCCTCCTCCCCCCCGCAAGTTGTTCCTTCCTACCTACCGGAAGTTCAGGGCTCCGCCCACTTCCGCAACTCTGAAGCCACCGCCGGAAACACCTGGCTTCAGCCAATAGTTAGCTTCCCAGGAATCGTTACCTCTGACCTCGGGGCTAATCAGAGACAGTGGGACGCACCCCTCGCGAGAGGTGAGGTTGAAGCTGCCTCCGCCATCTTGGAGATGGGAGACGGGCGATGGCTGTGGTCCTTCTGCTAATGCAAACAACAAAACGGGCACACTAGTCACCCCCGAGGGAAGCCACCATCACTGTAACTGTTGACCAAAGCTACAAAAGAGCGAGGGTGTCCAACCGAGCGCGGCGACACTGAGAGCCGCTTCCCCTGCCTTCTGCGGCGGCAGACGTGAGGTGCTTGAAGACCGGAAGGATGGTGCAGTCCTGCTCCGCCTACGGCTGCAAGAACCGCTACGACAAGGACAAGCCCGTTTCTTTCCACAAGTGAGGACCCTGCGCGCCTCGCGGGGCCGGTCTCGGCCAGGGTGGGGGCGCGC
>NW_012117744.1:134924-170671 GCF_000951035.1 Colobus angolensis palliatus | reverse complement strand
TACTAAAAAATACAAAAAAAAACCTAGCCGGGCGAGGTGGCGGGCGCCTGTAGTCCCAGCTACTCGGGAGTCTGAGGCAAGAGAATGGCGTAAGCCTGGGAGGCGGAGCTTGCAGTGAGCTGAGATCAGGCCACTGCACTCCAGCCTGGGAGCAGAGCGAGACTCCGTCTGAAAAAAAAAAAGAGTGCTAGGATCAAAAATATTCTCTTGAAAATAGGAAAAAAGTGCAAAGTTGCAATTACTTATGATAATCAAACGCTTGTAAAATGTGACATAACATATTCAGTTGAATTTGTTTACAAATTTTAATTGCATTTATGTTAAGTTTTCTTTGTAAGAATTCCTGACGACTATACGCAGATGATAGCTAAGAAATCAGATGCAGGGGTAAACTATACAAATTAGCCATAGGTAATTAGCTAATTATCTTTTGTAATTAGGTAAATAATTACAAAAGCAAAATGTTAAATATCCTTTCAATTTTTTTATTTTTTATTTTTATTTTTTGGTGTGGAGCCATCTATGTTTACTAGGGGAGTGTCCATGCATTTTTTAAGTGTGTTTGATACCATGTGAGATGGACCCTATAGAAATAAATGTGTGTAGAACATAGGTCTCCAGAGTAATGATGTTACCCCTTGGCGAAGGGGATAGAACACTTAGAGGATTCAGTTCAGGATATCCTAATATTGTCTCTTGATTTAATTGGAATTTCTGTAAACATGTTCTTTCGAAATGTAGGAAAAGGTCAGGTGATGGTAACAGGATTACATGTGCAGCTCCCCACCCACATTTCTGATGGCATGGCAGAAGGAATCTAAAATTATGGAAAATGGTTCATTGGCACTGGAAACAAGTTTAAGGAGGGTATTCACACGTCAGAAATAACTGTGTTTTTGGCCAGGCACGGTGGCTCATGCCTGTAATTCTCAGCACTTAGGGAGGCCTAGGTGGGCAGATCACCTGACGTCAGGATTCAAGACCAGCCTGGCCAACATGGCAAAATCCTGTCTCTACTTTAAAAATACAAAATAGGCCGGGCGCGGTGGCTCAAGCCTGTAATCCCAGCACTTTGGGAGGCCGAGGTGGGCGGATCACCTGAGGTCAGGAGTTCAAGACCAGCCTGGCCAACATGGCGAAATCCTGTCTCTACTTTAAAAATATACAAAAACTAGCCGGGCGTGGTGGCCGGCGCCTGTAGTCCCAGCTACTCGGGAGGCTGAGGCAGGAGAATGGCGTGAACCCGGGAGGCGGAGCTTGCAGTGAGCTGAGATCCGGCCACTGTACTCCAGCCTGGGTGACAGCGAGACTCTGTCTCCAAAAATAAAAAATAAAAAATAAAAATAAAAATACAAGATACAGGTGTACGCCTGTAATCCTAGCTACCTGGGAGGCTGAGGTAGGGGAATCGCTTGAACCTGGGATATGGAGGTTGCAGTGAGCTGAGATCTTGCCCTGCACTCCAGCTTGGGTAACAGAGCGAGACTCCATGTCAAAAAAAAAAGAAAGAGAAATAACTGTTTCTGCTAGGTGTTAAACACATACGGATTGAATCAAAAGAAGAGCTAATCTGCATCTTATCCCTTATCTAAAAGAGCAGGTTTAGGGAGAGTAAATGGGAAAGATTTTAACAGAATCTCACAAATAGCTGTAAATTTGTGGTCCTTGTGCCAGGAGGCCCTAGGTACTGAATTTTAGCAGCAAATGCTACCATAGTTTATGCTTACAGAGCCAGGAGGCCATAGGTACTGAATTTTACCAGCAAATGCCACCCGAGTTTATACGTATAGAGGCCGTTTCCAGCTGAGATTTTCTTCTTCTTTTTTTGAGATGGAGTCTTGCTCTGTCACCAGGCTGGAGTGCAGTGGCACGATCTCGACTCACTGCAACCTCTGCCTCCCGGGTTCAAGCGATTCCCCTGCCTCAGCCTCCTGAGTAGCTGGGACTACAGGCACGCACCACCACGCCCAGCTAATTTTTGTATTTTTCATAGAGACGGGGTTTCACCATGTTGGCCAGGATGGTCTCGATATTTTGACCTCCTGATGCGCCCTCTTCAGCCTCCCAAAGTGCTGGAATTACAGTTGTGATTACAGGCCACGCCCAGCCCCAGCTGAGATTTTCTAGGAGTATCACTTATTCCACCGTCTGCATAGTGGCAGCAGAGAGTGCTATGTTGTACAAAGAAAAGGGACTGTCATAAAGATCTCTTACAGCAGAGTCAGGCTCTAGCATATTGTACATGGAAGAGAAAACTGTGAAACGTAAATTCGAAACCCCCTTCCTTTGTTTTTTTTTCTAATCCCCCCAGTTTACCAAATCCTTAATTTGGAAGAGTAAAACCACAATGAATGTAAACTCTCACTATCCCCATTTACCTGGGCCTAAATGGACATCCCAGTTGATTAGAAAATAAATACTTTTCTTTTGTTATTATCTGCCTTTAATTCAAATTTAGCCTATTCATATTTGTCAGACTGATGCTAAGAGAACTAGAAGCCCCTCTTTCCCAGTACATAGATACAAATGTGCAGTCTTTGTCTTTCTGTGCAGCACACAGAAAATTACTGGTAAAAAATATGAATACAGTTTTTTTCTTTTTGAGACAGGGTATGGCTCTGTCACCCAGGCTGGAGTGCAGTAGAACCATCTCAGCTCACTGCAGCCTTGACCTCCCAGGCTCGAGCAATCCTCCCACCTCAGCCTCAGCCTCCCAAGTACCTGGGCACATACCACTATACCCAGCTAATTTTTGTATTTTTTGTAGAGACAGGATTTTGCCGTGTTGCCCAGACTAGTCTCGAACTCCTGGACTTAAGCAGTCCCTCGGACCTTGGCCTCCCAAGTGCTGGGATTACAGACATGAGCCACGGGCACATTTATTCTATAGTATGTATTTTACTTGAATCTGTTGGTGAACTCACTATAAAAAGTTAAATATTAATAAATGAGGGCCCGGCGCAGTGGCTCACGCCTGTAATTCTAGCACTTTGGGAGGCCAAGGTGGGCGGATCACGAGGTCAAGAGATCGAATCCATCCTGGCCAACATGGTGAAAGCCTGTCTCTACTAAAAGTACAAAACTTAGCTGGGCATGGTGGCATATGTCGTGGCAGGCGTCTGTAGTCCCAGCTACTTGGGAGGCTGAGGCAGGAGAATCACTTCAACCCAGGAGGTGGAGGCGCAGTGAGCTGAGATTCCGCCACTGCACTCCAGCCTAACAACAGAGCAAGACTGCGTCTCAAAAAAACTTTTTTAAATTAATAAATGAGATAGATAACTAGAGCCAATCTTTAATCCAGTATGATAATACCATTGTAACATCTTTAATACCAGTGTAAGATCTTTCCTAAGTTGGAAAGTTCGGGTGCCTTTATTTAAAAAAAATCAGCACAGATAATTGAATTATGCCTTCTTCTTAGGTTTCCTCTTACTCGACCCAGTCTTTGTAAAGAATGGGAGGCAGCCGTCAGAAGAAAAAACTTTAAACCCACCAAGTATAGCAGTATTTGTTCAGAGCACTTTACTCCAGACTGCTTTAAGAGAGAGTGCAACAACAAGTTACTGAAAGAGAATGCTGTGCCCACAATATTTCTTTGTACTGAGCCACATGACAAGGTAATATGCGTTTTAAAATATTGGGTTGCTTTCTGTTTATCAAATTGATATGTTCATTGATTAAAATGTGGAAAATTCAGTTAGCGTTAAGAGAATAAATGTGCCTGGAACTTTGTGTAGTTAACAGCGATACACTTCTGAAAACACAAAATGCGGTTTATTTAAGATAAATATCCTCACACTAAGAAACTTAGTCCAGCCCTTGTAACTTACTTAAAAATCACTCTGTACTGCCAGTTATATATTGATAAGTTTTGGGTTTTCTTTATCAGCGACAGTTTAGTTTCAAAGCATTTTTTTCTTCTCAGTGCTTAGTATTTAATTGGATCTGATTATTCATTTTGTCTCTTTCTTGCACCGTCCCTTTACTGCAGGTAGAAAAGTTTATTCAAACTAAAACTATTTTCTCATTTTGGAATGTTTCTATACCACTGATTCACCAAAAAAGTCTAATATTTCTTAAATTCCACAGAATATTTATTTATTTATTTATTTATGGGAGACAGAGTCTCTCTGTCGCCCAGGCTGGAGTGCAGTGACATGATCTTGGCTCACTGCAACCTCCGCCTCCTGGTTTCAAACAATTCTCTTGCCTCAGCATCCCGAGTAGCTGGGATTATAGGCATACACTACCACACCCGGCTAATTTTTGTAGTTTTAGTAGAGATGGGGTTTCGCCATGTTTGGCCAGGCTGATCTCAAACTCCTGACCTCAGGTGATCCGCCCACCTCTTCCTCCCAAAGTGCTAGGATTACAGGTGTGAGCCACTACCCCTGGTCAGCCCACAAATTGTTTTAAACTGTTCTTTTTAGTTACTAAATTCAAACATACTTTGTATTTTTGTTTTAGAAAGAAGATCTTCTGGAGCCACAGGAACAGCTTCCCCCACCTCCTTTACCGCCTCCTGTTTCCCAGGTTGATGCTGCTATTGGATTACTAATGCCGCCTCTTCAGACCCCTGTTAATCTCTCAGTTTTCTGTGACCACAACTATACTGTGGAAGATACAATGCACCAGCGGAAAAGGATTCATCAGCTAGAACAGCAAGTTGAAAAACTCAGAAAGAAGCTCAAGACCGCACAGCAGCGATGCAGAAGGCAAGAACGGCAGCTTGAAAAATTAAAGGAGGTTGTTCACTTCCAGAAAGAGAAAGACGACATATCAGAAAGAGGTTATGTGATTCTACCAAATGACTACTTTGAAATAGTTGAAGTACCAGCATAAGAAAATGAAATGCATATTGATTTTTAATGGGGCCATACCACATATCCTCTTCTAGCCTATAAAGGAGTTTCATTTAAAAAAATAACACTTGATTACTTATATAAAAACAGTTCAGAATATTTTTTTAAAAAAATTCGATATATACTGTAAAAGTATAAATTTTTTTGTTTGTAACTTCAGGTTTTTTACATTTTAACAAAATATTTTAAAAGTTATAAACTAACATCAGACCTCTAATGTAAGTTGGTTTCAAGATTGGGGATTTGGGTTTTTTTTTTTAGTATTTATAGAAATAATGTAAAAATAAAAAGTAAAGAGAATGAGAACAGTGTAGTAAAAGGGTGACTTCAGTTTAAAACTTAAAATTAGTACTGTTTTATTGAGAGAACTTAGTTATATTTTAAATCAGAAGTATGGGTCAGATCATGGGACATAACTTCTCAGAATATATATACATATGTACATATTCTCATATGTAAAGTCACATGGTTCATTTATCTTTCTGAATCAGTTATCAAAGATAAATTGGCAAGTCAGTACTTGAAAAAAAGATTTGATTGTCTTCACAGCAGAAAAGAGTCATTGCGTATCTGATCAATAACTTTAGATTGTAAGAGTGGATTTTTTTTTTAATGGGCTCCTATTTTTTCCCCTCTGTCTAGCATTATAAAATTAGAAGTGTATTTTCAGTGGAAGAAACATTCTTCAATAAATAAAGTAAGGCATTGTCATCAATGAAGTAATTAAAACTGGGTCCTGATCTATGATATGCTTTTATCTTTCATTACCCTCTAGCTGAAGGACATCCAGTTGCCCAGCTGTAGTTATGTATCTGCCTTCAAAGTCTCTGACAAATGTGCTGTGTTAGTAGAGGTTGATTTGTATCATATGATAATCTTGCACTTGACTGAGTTGAGGCAAGGCTTCACATAAAAAATTATTTCTTCACTTTTAACACAAGTTAGAAATTATATCCCATTTACTTAAATGAGTGATTTATATTCAGAACAACCTACTATGTAGTGTTTATTTTACTGAATGTGGAGATTTAAACACTGAGGTTTCTGTTCAAACTGTGAGTTCTGTGCTGACTTTGTGAGAAATTTTACATATATTGGAAATGAAAATATGTTCTGAGTAAACAAATATTACTATATAGGAGTTATCTATTTAGATTTAGAATAACTATTCCAATGATAATTATTACTTTTATATTTCAAAGTACACTAAGATAGTTGAAGAGTAATAGACCCTTTAAGACAGTATTAAAGGTGTGAAACAATGGCGTTCAAAGTGTCTTTTGTAGAACTGGTTTTCATTGTAGTTCACTGCCATGCTGCCAGTGGATAGCACTGCGATTCATGGATATTTGATGTTTTATGAACCAGTATCTCAAAAATAGAAATAATGATTAGAAGATTACTTGAAGTTGGGCTGGCCACCATGGCTCACGCCTGTAATCCCAGCACTTTGGGAGGCCGAGGCAGATGGATCACAAGGTCAGGAGTTTGAGAACAGCCTGGCCAATATGGTAAAACCCTATCTCTACTAAAAATACAAAAACTAGCAGGGCATGGTGGCGAGCGCCTGTAGTCCCAGCTACTTGGGAGGCTGAGGCAGGAGAGTTGCTTGAACCTGGGAGGTGGATGTTGTAGTGAGCTGAGACGGCACCACTGTGCTCCAGCCTGGGCAATAGAGTGAGACCCCATCTCAAAAAAAAAAAAAAATTACTTGAAGTTACATAGTCTGATAACATCATTTAGAACTAATGCTGATCAATCAGAATTTTACCGATTATTCATGGAACTCATAACTGTTTTTAGAGGCTACAAAGTATTTGTAGTTTGGTTTTATATGCTGTCTTTCTAGCAATTCCTGGAAGTACTCAGGAATATTTAGATTTATTCCTAAATATTTTGAAAAGTACATACCTTTGGCTGGGCATGGTTGTTCACGCCTGTAATCCCAGCAATTTGGGAGGCCGAGGCGAGCGGATCACCTGAGGTCAGGAGTTCGAGACCAGCCTGACCAACATGGAGAAACCCTGTCTCTACTAAAAATACAAAATTAGTTGGGTGTGGTGGCGAATGCCTGTAATCCCAGCTACTTGGGAGGCTGAGGCAGGAGAATCATTTGAACCTGGGAGGCGGAGGTTGCAGTGAGTGAGGGTGGCGCCATTGCACTCCAGCCTGGGCAACAAGAGCAAAACTCCGTCTCAAAAAAAAAAAAAAAAGAAAAAGAAAAGTATATACCCTCAATCTAAGTACTCTTCTACGTAAAAGACAAATCCTATGTGTGTGTCCCAGAATGAAGAATCCAGGTTAGATTATAAAAATGGAAATCATAATTACTTAGCATATTAGCACTATTATTTAACCTCCAGCTATTTTCTTTTCATAACAGACATAAATCCCCATTTGGAGAGAACTAAGCAAGCAGCATGTATGCCAACTGCTTTCATTTAAATAATTTATCATAGTAGTTAAACAGAAGTTTGAGGTGCAGGTACTTATTTCTGAATTGACTGTCGTATTGTTTATAACATTACCAAGAAAAGAAGGTCTGCCAAGAAAAATAGGTTCTGTTCAGGCATAGTGAAACAGTCTGACACAAACAGGGACAAAGACTCAATTTTTTTTTTTTTTTTTTTTTGAGAAGGAGTCTCGTTCTTGTTGCCCAGGCTAGAGTGCAATGGTGCAACCTGGGCTCACTGCAACCTCTGCCTCCCGGGTTCAGGGGATTCTCCTGCCTCAGCCTCCCAAGTAGCTGGGATTACAGGCATGCACCACCATGCCCAGCTAATTTTGTATTTTTAGTAGAGACGGGGTTTCTCCATGCTGGCCAAGCTGGTCTTGAACTCCCAACCTCAGGTGATCTGCCTGCCTCGGCCTCCCAAAGTGTTGGGAATACAGGCGTGAGCCACCATGCCCAGCCGGTCTCAATCTTTTAATACTGCCTTATAATACAAATATAAAGGTCACTTGAATTGCAGCTTGGCTTGAATTATCACATTCCAATTGAAGTTTTAAGTTTTTAACAACTAATTTAAATGTTTACTAATTGTATACGAGTTACGTGTACTAAAAATAATTCTGTTGTTGCAGTGAGAACATAGCAAAACTTTGTACTTGGAAATCCAAGTACATGAGGGGATTTTTTTCTTTCAGTTATAATTTATGTGATCCCGGCCGGGCGCGGTGGCTCAAGCCTGTAATCCCAGCACTTTGGGAGGCCGAGACGGGCGGATCACGAGGTCAGGAGTTCGAGACCATCCTGGCTAACACGGTGAAAACCCGTCTGTACTAAAAAATACAAAAAAAAACCTAGCCGGGCGAGGTGGCGGGCGCCTGTAGTCCCAGCTACTCGGGAGTCTGAGGCAAGAGAATGGCGTAAGCCTGGGAGGCGGAGCTTGCAGTGAGCTGAGATCCGGCCACTGCACTCCAGCCCGGGCGACAGAGGGAGACTCCGTCTCAAAAATAATAATAACAATAATAATAATTTATGTGATCCCTTTCTTAGAATTATAACAATAATTGTGATGGCAAATGAAAGTTTCACATGATATGGGCTTTTTAGCTTGCATTAGTATTGCCTGATCATCTTTTAGTGCTAAAAAAAATACATGTGTGGCCAGGTGCGGTGTCTCACACCTGTAATCCCAGCACTTTGGCAGGCAGAGGTGGGCAGATCACCTGAGGTCAGGAGTTTGAGACCAGCCTGGCCAATACAGTGAAACTCCGTCTCTGCTAAAAATACAAAAATTAGATGGGTGTGGTGGTGTGCGCCTTTAGTCCCAGCTGCTCAGGAAGCTAAGGCAGGAAAATCACTTGAACCTGGGAGGCGGAGGTTGCAGTGAGCCAAGATCATGCCACTGCATTCCAGACTAGGCCACAGAGCCGAGACTCCATCTTAAAAAAAAAAAAAAAAAAAAAATGTGTACACATATCCACCACCTATAGCTTTTAGAAAGTTGGTAGTAAACAACATATTTTAAAATCCATTTGTGTTCCAGCATTTTAAAAAGATAGTCCACCCTGAATAGCATTTAAAGAAAAAGAATAGATTTTCCAGCTGATGGTAAATGGTGTTGCTTGGCATTATGATTTTATATAATCTTGTGTTTTAAAGTACAGTCACAAAAATGAAAGAAAAATACTGAAGGGCAACAACAGTGCTTTGCAAATAAGCAATACTATTATACTTACAAGTAATAGAAAAATTTGCTCAAGGTAATGTTCTCTTATAATTCTATGTCTTTTTAAACCTGGGATATAGCTTTATTCTACTGAGATTTTTCTGAATGATAAATATTTTTTAAATTAAAAATCTATTGAATTTTTATTTGTTCTCTTTAAATTCATAGTATTTTATGTCTTGAGATTATAAAAATTTTATTTTTAAAATATCCTAAGGGATACAAATAAACTTCATTGTTTCAGTTTTTGGTAAAACCGTAGAATACAAACAATAATTTAATAGAAAAATGACTTCCAGGGTGTATTGGCAAGAAAAAATTTTTTTTAAATAATCATTTAAAGTCTCTGCCAATTGTCCTAAGGGAATATAGCAAATGAAGAAATGATAAGGAAAGTTTACTATATCTCCATAAGGACATTGAGTCTGTGGCATTTAGGCTACAACCCATTTCTCCCTGACCAAACCCCCTATCCCAACTCGGTGCTATAGAAACTCTACTCTGAAGCTCCACTCAGTCTTCTTGGATATGGTCAAGAAGATCGTACTCCCTTAACTCCCAGTCAAGGGCTATGGTATCTTTCAGGGAGGGGCTGGTTGCCAGTATTTTCATGTCCCTCTAGCTTTGTGTTGCAGAGACTAAATTCCAGGAGGGTCCAGCCAAGAGGTCAGGGACTCCCTACAACCGACTTCCACTCTAGGTGGAGGCTCCACCATAGGTATGGTAGGCCAAGACACAGTGCCTTGATCACCTTCTCCATACCACTCAAGATGAATTTTCCATGCCAGGAGAAGTAAGCCAAGAACAGCAGAGGTTATAGTCTCAACTGAGCCCATAAAGCAGGCATGTAACTCCCAGAGAAGCAGGCCACTTTCCTCACTCCTAGCTCCAGAGCAATGACTCAGATTTTCCCAAGGGAGATGCAGGTTATAAGAACAGAGAGCTCTGGCGGGGGGGTGGTGGCTCACACCTGTAATCACAGCACTTTGGGAGGCCAAGGTGGGCGGATCATGAGGTCAGATCGAGACCATCCTAGCTAACACGGTGAAACCCCGTCTCTACTAAAAGTACAAAAAATTCGCCGGGCATGGTGGCGGGCGCCTGTAGTCCCAGCTACTCGGGAGGTTGATGCAGGAGAATGGCGTGAACCTGGGAGGCGTAGATTGCAGTGAGCCCAGACGGTGCCACTGCACTCCAGCCTAGGCAACAAAGCGAGACTCCGTCTTAAGAAAAAGAATAGAGAGCTCTGAAGCTATTTCCAAATCTATTTCCAAACTGACAATTTGGAACACTGGGAAAGTTCAACCCTAAGGATGCTCTCAAAAACAATGGAGAATTTAGTGGTAAACAAGAGGAAGTTAGTAGCTCCACAACAACAGCTAAATTGTAGGCTAGTAATTTACCGGAAAGGACCAAAGGAAGAGATAGCTAAGAAGGGCCCTCCTGGGTCAGAGGCCGGCACGGTGGCTCACACCTGTAATCCCAGCACTTTGGGGAGCCAAGGCGGGTGGATCACCTGAGGTCAGGAGTTCGAGACCAGTCTGACCAACATGGAAAAACCCTGTCTCCACTAAGAACACAAAATTAGCCAGGGATGGTGGCGCATTCCTGTAATGCCAGCTACTTGGGAGGCTGAGGCAGGAGAATCGCTTGTACCCAGGGTGCAGAGGTTGCAGTGAGCCCAGATCGCACCATTGCACTCCAGCCGGGGCAACAAGAGCAAAACTTCATCTCAAAAAAAAAAAAAAAAAAAAAAAAAAAAGGGCTCTCTTGGGGTCAGATCAGATAACCCCTGCAAAGGGGCCAAATTTAATAGGACCACACTGGAGCCATTCATGCCTTGGGGCATTGTCAAAAACAATAGAGAAATCAACTGGAAATTGGAGACTAACAGCTGAGTGTGAAACCAACAAACGCAGTTAGCAAAATAAGCAGTCAAAGATAGACCTGTTGAAACTACTGTTATCCCTGGTGACTGTATACCTAAGGCTGCCCTTTTTAAGGAATGAAATCAGAGACTTCACACTGAAGAAGACATAAACTTAATTAGTACAGCCAAGTAATGAAATAAAGGAGCAAACAGGGCCAGGCACAGTAGCACATGCCTGAAATCCCAGCATTTTGGGAGGCTGAGATGAGCAGATTGCTTTAACTCAGAAGTTTAATACCAGCCTGGGCAACATGGTAAAACCGTATCTCTACAAAAAAAAAAAAAAAAAAAAAATTAGCCAGACATGGTGGCTCATGCCTGTAATCTTAGCACTTTGGGAAGCCGAGGTGAGCAGATTGCCTGAGCTCAGGAGTTCGAGACCAGACGTGGTGAAACCCTGTCTCTTCTAAAATATGAAAGAAATTAGCCAGGTGTAGTGTGGTGCCCCTGTAGTCCCAGCTACTCAGGTGGCTGAGGCAGGATAATTGCTTG
The DNA here is from genome assembly GCF_000951035.1 of Colobus angolensis palliatus. Lineage (NCBI taxonomy): Eukaryota > Metazoa > Chordata > Mammalia > Primates > Cercopithecidae > Colobus > Colobus angolensis. The sequence goes on along the minus strand of NW_012117744.1, from coordinate 159,212 downwards.
AACCCAGGAGGTGGAGGTTATAGTGAGCCAAGATCGCACCACTGCACTGCAGCCTGGGGGAGACAGCAAGACTCAGTCTCTACAAAAAAAAAGAAAAGAAAAAAGCTCAACAGTAGTTCAAGCTGGCAGAAGAAAAATCAGTAAACCTGAGGTGTAGAGATCATGCTATCTGAAAAACAGGAAAAAAAAAAGAATGAAGGAAAATGAACAGAGCCCCAGAGAAATATGGGACTCCATTAAACACACCAAATATGCTTAATGAGAGTACCAGAAGAAGAGGGGCAGAGGGAGAGCAGAAAAAATATTTGAAGAAAAAATGACTAGAAATTTCTCAAGTTTGATAAAGCACACGTTCAAGAAGCTCAATAAACATCAAGCAGAATAATGCAAAGAGATCCACTCCCAGACATAATAGTAAAAAATGCTGAAAACCAAAGACAAAAATTTGAAAGTAGTGAGAGAAAAATGACTAGTTCCAAGGGCGACAGCTGACTTTCTCATTAGAAAAAATGGAGGCGAAAAGGCAGTGGATGGCATATTCAAGGTGCTGAAGGGAAAGCTCAATCAAGAATCTTCTATGTAGCAATATTATCTTTCAAGCATGAAGGTAAAGGGGGCTGATTCTGGGAAGATGACAGAGTAGGAAGCACCAGAAATCTGTCTCACTACCTACACTACAGTGGGATTGGCAAAATTTGATGTAACTATTTTGGAACTCTGGAGTCTTTTGAAGGCTTGCAACTTGTAGTTGTAAGGCTTGGATTACAAACTGTGATTAATTTTGGTCAATTTCAGCTCTTGGCTTGGTGGCAGTTACCCATCTTCCATCCACAACCCCATGGCAAGTAGTGCACAAGCTACAGGAGCAGCTTGCATGTGACTTGACTTGTGGAAGCCAAGGTGGGCAATATCCAAAATTCAAATATGAGGATTAATGTCTGATCACTGATTGCTGCTTAGATCAAGGACATGCAAACACAGGTGAACAGCCTTTGTGACATCTACCCCACAGACAGTTGCAAGTCCCTTCCCCTTTAGCTAAAGCAACTTCCAAGGAAGTTAAAGGGTTGGTGTCTTCCCCTCACTCCCTTCGTTTTTCTTTTTTTACCCTTTTGAGAGCCAGGCATTAAAGACTAGGGCATTCAAAAACAATTGCACATATGAGGGGGAATTAGAAAGTCACTGTGCATAGTCAGAGAAGGGTGCAGGTTCAGAAGAGACCTGAGAATATGTTAAGTTTACACCTCAGTCTAATGCTTGCCACAGAGACAGCTTAAAACCATAAAAGCCAAAACAAGACAAAAATAAAAAACAACCAACCTTGAAGAGGGGAGAGAACCTAATTTCCACAGTTTACCACATCATAAAATTCAAATGTCCAGTTTTCAACAAAAATCACGAGGCATACAAACAGGAAAGTATGGCCTATTCAAAGGGAAAAAATAACCCAACAGCAACTATCACTGAGAAAGACTATATGGCATACCTATTAAACAAAAATGTTAAAATAATGGTGTTAAAGATATTTAGAGGAAGTATCTTTATTTATTTATTCATTTTTGAGACAGACTCTCACTCTGTTCCCAGACTGGAGTACAGTGGCGTGACCTCGCCTCCCGGGTTCAAGCAATTCTCCCGCCTCAGCCTCCTGAGTAGCTGGGACTACAGGCACGTGCCACCATGCCCAGCTAATTTTTTTGTATTTTTTGTAGAGATGGGGTTTCATCATGTTGGCCAGGCTGGTCTCAAAACTCCTGACCTCGTGATCCACCTGCTTTGGCCTCCCAAAGTGCTGGGATTACAGGTGTGAGCCACCATGCCCAGCCTAGGAAGTATCTTTAATGGAAGACATGAAGAAAGTCAAGAAAATGATGTATGAACAAAATGGAACTATCAATGAAGAAATAGAAAACCTTAAAAAAAAATTCTGGTGCTGAAAAATATAAAAAATCACTAGAAGAATATAAATTTGAGCAGGCAAAAGAATCAGTAAACTTGAGGATGGGACAATTGAAATTATCAAGTCAGAGTAAGAGAAAGAAAAAAGATTGAAGAAAAGTGAACATCCTAAAGGACCTATGGGACACCACCAAAGGGATCAATGTACACTTTATGGAAGTCCCAGAAGAAGAGAGAGAGAAAGGGGCAGAGAAGTTATTTGAAGAAATAATGGCTGAAAACATCTCAAATTTGATGAAAAACATGAACAGAAACATTCAAGAGACTCAATGAATGTCAAGTAAAATAAACTCAAAGAGACAACACTAAGACTTTCAGTCAAACTGTAAATCATCTTAAAAGAGCAAGAGAAAAACAATTCATCACACGTAAAGGATCTTCAATAAAATGATCAGCAGATTTCTTTTTTTTTTTTTTTTATTATACTTTAAGTTCTAGGGTACATGTGCATAACGTGCAGGTTTGTTACATATGTATACTTGTGCAATGTTGGTGTGCTGCACCCATCAACTCGTCAGCACCCATCAATTCATCATTTATATCAGGTATAACTCCCCAATGCAATCCCTCCCCCCTCCCCCCTCCCCATGATAAGCCCAGTGTGTGATGTTCCCCTTCCCGAGTCCAAGTGATCTCATTGTTCAGTTCCCACCTATGAGTGAGAACATGCGGTGTTTGGTTTTCTCTTCTTGTGATAGTTTGCTGAGAATGATGGTTTCCAGCTGCATCCATGTCCCTACAAAGGACGCAAACTCATCCTTTTTTATGGCTGCATAGTATTCCATGGTGTATATGTGCCACATTTTCTTAATCCAGTCTGTCACAGATGGACATTTGGGTTGATTCCAAGTCTTTGCTATTGTGAATAGTGCCGCAATAAACATACGTGTGCATGTGTCTTTGTAGTAGAATAATTTATAATCCTTTGGGTATATACCCAGTAGTGGGATGGCTGGGTCATATGGTACATCTAGTTCTAGATCCTTGAGGAATCGCCATACTGTTTTCCATAATGGTTGAACTAGTTTACAATCCCACCAACAGTGTAAAAGTGTTCCTATTTCTCCACATCCTCTCCAACACTTGTTGTTTCCTGATTTTTTAATGATGGCCATTCTAACTGGTGTGAGATGGTATCTCATTGTGGTTTTGATTTGCATTTCTCTGATGGCGAGTGATGATGAGCATTTTTTCATGTGTCTGTTGGCTGTATGAATGTCTTCTTTTGAGAAATGTCTGTTCATATCCTTTCCCCACTTTTTGATGGGGTTGTTTGTTTTTTTCTTGTATATTTGTTTGAGTTCTTTGTAGATTCTGGATATTAGCCCTTTGTCAGATGAGTAGATTGCAAAAATTTTCTCCCATTCTGTAGGTTGCCTGTTCACTCTGATGGTAGTTTCTTTTGCTGTGCAGAAGCTCTTTAGTTTAATGAGATCCCATTTGTCAATTTTGGCTTTTGCTGCCGTTGCTTTTGGTGTTTTAGACATGAAGTCCTTGCCCATGCCTATGTCCTGAATGGTACTACCTAGATTTTCTTCTAGGGTTTTTATGGTATTAGGTCTAACATTTAAGTCTCTAATCCATCTTGAATTAATCTTCGTATAAGGAGTAAGGAAAGGATCCAGTTTCAGCTTTCTACTTATGGCTAGCCAATTTTCCCAGCACCATTTATTTCTTAACACAAACTTTGGAAGCCAGAAGGCAGTGAGCCAATATATTCAAAGTGATAAAAGGGAAAAACTGTCAACCAAAATCTCTAGAGAGAAAAATCAGGACCTTTCCAGATAAACAAAAGCTGAAGGAGGGAGTTTGTTATACTACTAGACCTGCCATATAGGAAATGCTGAAGAGAGTCCTGCAGGTTGAAATGAAAGTACCCTAGGCACTGACTTGAAATTGCCTGAAGAAAAAAAATCTAAGTAAAGGTAAATACATGGGCAGAAGCTGGTACTGTAAAAGCTGGTATTGTTATAACAATGGTTTGTAATGCCACTTTTTGTTTTGTACATTATTGAAGAGACTAATACATTTAAAGGGAGATGATTATTAGTCTAAAGGTTAGTATTATTGTAACGGTTTGTAACTTCACATATTTTCTATATAATTTAAGAGACTAATGCATTAAAAATAATTATTAGTTTTTATTTTTAGACACACAATGTATAAAGATGTAATTTTGAGACATCAGTAACTGAGTGAGGATGGAACTGTAACAGAGTACAGTTTTTGTATGGATTAAAGTTAAGCTGACATAAATCAAATTAGAGTGTTATAACCTTAAAATGTTAAGTGTAATCTGCAAGGTAACCACAAAGAATATAGTTATAGAATTATACACAAGAGAAAAATGAGAAAGTAATTAAAATATTTCACTATAAAAAAATCAACTGAACACCAAAGAAGATTCTAATGCAGGAAATAAGGGACAAAAACGCTATAAGATATTTATAAAACAAATAGCAAAATGACAGAAGTAGATCCCTCCTCATCAATAATTACTTTAAATATTGGATTAAACTTTCTAATCAAGAGATAGAGATTAGAAGAATGGATTTTTTTAAAAAAAGAACGAGACCCTGCTGGGTGCGGTGGCTCATGCCTGTAATCCCAGCCCTTTGGGAGGCTGAGGCAGATAGATCACCTGAGGTCAAGAGTTTAAGACCAGCCAGGCCAACATGGTGAAAACCCATCACTACTAAAAATACAAAAATTAGCCAGGCATGGTGGCAGTTGCCTGTAACCCCAGCTACTAGGGAGACTGAGGCAGGAGAATTGCTTGAACCCGGGAGGTGGAAGTTACGGTGAGCCGAGATTGTGCTATTGCACTCCAGCCTGGGCAACAAGAGCACAAAAAACAAGACCCAACTATATGCTACCTATAAGAGACTCATGTTAGGTCCAAAGACACAAATAACAAGTGAAAGGATGGAAAAAGATATTTCATGCAAATAGTAATCAAAATGAGCTAGTTGGTTGTATTAACAGAAGATAAAATAGACTTTAAAAAAGTTACAAGAGATAAAGCAGGCATTATATATTAATTAAAAAGTTTAATACACCAAAATACGTAGCAATCATAAACATTTTTGCACTTAATAACAGACCACCAAAGTATATGAAACAAAAATTGGCAGAATTAAAAGGAGAAACAGACTGATCTACAAAAATGAAGATCAAGTAGAAACATTCTCAGAAAAAGAAAAACAGAATCTGTTGTTAGCCATCCCACCTTAAAATAAATACTAGAGGAAGCTCTTCAGGCTGAAAGCAAGTGACACCTAACAGTAATTCAAAAAAGCAAAGATTGCCAGTAAAGATAATTATGTAAGTAATTATAAAAGACACATAGCTGCATCTTTTTTCTTATTTAAAAGCAACTGCAAAAACTATATATATATATAATTTTAGTGTTAGGCCTGTAACATAGAGAAATGTAATATGTTTGATAGTAAGAAGCAGATGAGAAGCAAGCTGCACTGAAATAAAGAACCCCAGATGAGAACTTAAATCTATAGGAAGAAATGTCGAGAAACAAATAATAAATCAAAGATTGATTAAACTATAAATGCATACTTGCGGCCAGGCATGGTGGCTCAGGCCTGTAATCCCAGCACTTTGGGAGGCTGAGGCGGGTGGATCACAAGGTCAGGAGTTTTGAGATCAGCCTGGCCAACATGGTGAAACCCCATCTCTACTAAAATACAAAACGTCAGCCGGGAGTGGTGGTGGCTGCCTATAGTCCCAGCTACTCTGGAGGCTGAGGCACGGGAATCACTTGAACCCGGGAGGCGGAGGTCGCAGTGAGCCAAGATCGCGTCACTGCACTCCAGCCTGGGTGACAGAGCTAGACTCCGTCTCAAAAAAAAGAATTAAAAAATAAACACACACATGCATAATTGCTCAGCCTTTTTTTGAGCTTCCTCAGAAGACATACAATTATTACAATAATAATTATAAAAATGCATTATTGGTTTGTAACATGTAGATGTAACATGTATATTAATAATAGTATAAAATGGGAGAAGAGGTAATAGAACTATATATAGCAAAATATCGCACTGGTAAGTTGAAGTAAATTATAATAAGATATATAAGATAAGCCTATAGCAACCACTTAGAAAATAAGTCCAAAGTGTAGTGAAGAAAATCATTAAAATAATTAAAATCTTAAACTGGAAATATTTACTTAATATAAAAGAAAGCAGTTGAAGGAAGACTAGAGAAATAAGACATGAGACTAAAAGGCAAAATGGCAGATGTAAATCCAGCTATACCAATAATAGCATCTAATGTGAACTGATCTAATCAAAGGGCACAGATTGTCAGACTGGATATGAAAAACAAGCTCCGTCTGCAGGAGACACACTTTAGCCTTATGATAAAAGTAAAAGGATGTAAATGACAGACTATGCAGACAAGGACTAAAACAGACATGAAGTGGGTATGGCAATATGAGGCAAAATAGGCTTTTAAAAATGTTATTAGAGGCTGGGCACAGTGGCTTATGCCTGTAATTCCAGCACTTTGGGAGGCCGAGGTGGGTGGATCTCTTGAGGTCAGGAGTTCAAGGCCAGCCTGGCCAACATGGTGAAACCCTGCCTCTACTAAAAATACAGAAATTAACTGGGCATGATGGTGCATGCCTGTAGTCCCAGCTACTCAGGAGGCTGAGGCAGAAGAAATGCTTCACCCCGGGAGGCAGAGGTTGCAGTGAGCCGAGATCATGCCACTGCACTCCAGCCTGGGCAACAGAGCAAGATTTCGTGACCAAAAAAAAAAAAAGTGAACAAGCAAGAAACATGGAAAAGCATGTTTTCTCATACAGGTAGTTCTAAATTTTGAGACTTCACCTCAAAAAAAGTAAATAAATAAATAAATGTTATTTGCTGTAAAGTAAATTTTGTAGTGATACCAGAGTCAATCTATCAGGAAGATATAAGAATTATAAACACATATGCAACTAACAATAGAGCCCTGAAATACATGAAGCAAAAGCTGACAGAAATGAAGGAAGAATTCAACAAAAATTGAATAACAGTTGAAGACATCAGTACTCCACCTTCAATATTAGATATAACAACTAAGCAGGAGATCAACAATGATAGAGAAAACTTTAACTGTGCTATAAACAAAATAGATCTAGCTGACTTCTATAGAACATTGCATCCAACTATAGAGAATACATATTTTTTTCAAGTCACATGGAGCATTCTCCAGGATAGACCACATACTGGGTCACAAAACAAATCTCAGTTTTAAAGTATTAAATCATATAATTTAGAGATTCCCAACCCCAGGGCCACAGATGGGTAGGAACCAAGCCACACAGCAGGAGGTGAGTGGTGGGTGAGCAAGCGTTGCTCCCTGAGATTCACCTGTTAGATCAGTGGGGACATTAGATTCTCATAGGGGCATGAACCTTATTGTGAACTGTGCATGCGACGGATTTAGGGTCCACGCTGTTTATGAGAATCTAACTAATGCCTGATGATCTGAGGTGGAACAGTTTCATCCCGTAACCATCCGCCACTCCCAGTCCATGGAGAAACTGTCTTCCAAGAAACTGATCCATGGTGCCAGAAAGGTTAGGGGCTGCTGACGTAATGTATATTCTCTGACCACAATGGAATAAAATTAGAAATCAATAGCAATAAATTAGATAAACTGACAAGAAAATGGAAATTTAAAAACACATTTAAACAACCAATGAGTCAAAGAAGAAGTCACAAGAGAAATTAGAAAATACTTTGCCATAGATACAAACGAAGACACAAAATACTGAAACTTCTGGTATGCAGCTAAAGCAGTGCTTTGAGGGAAATTTGTAGCTGTAAACACCTATATATTTAAAAAGAAGAAAGACATATCTTTATCTTTAAAAAGAAAAATTCAATAACCTTAAGACACAGAAAAAAGAACAAACCCCTTTTAAGGTGAAGGATTAAGTTGTTGCTTCTGATCCCTCCTACAACCAAGAATGAGACACAATGCCAAGTTGGCCTATTTAGATTTTGGAGGCAACGTATTCCTCATTTTGGGTGTGTTATTCCTTATTTTGGGTGTGTTATGCTTGGTCATTCACGAGTGATCCAAAAATCTGCTAGTTTTGAGTAGTATCCAGAATAGGAGAAGGCTCTACAATGGGTCCAGGCTGTTGTGCCAGCTTTGCCACTTGGGCCATATGATCCAGCGGATCTAATGGTGCGTGTGGTGTCTGTGTCATACAGGGATGCTGTTTGGAGTCTTTGGCAGGACCCTATAGGTGAAGCACAGTGCAGGCCTTTAAAACTTTGGAGCAGGGCCCTGCCATCATCCACAGATAAATACTCTCCTTTTGAGAGACAGCTCTTGACCTGCTAATGGACTGTAGTAGAAACTGAATGTTTGACCATAGGCCGCCAAGTTACCATGCAACCTGAGCTGCCTATTATAAACTGGATGTCATCTGACCCACTAAACCATAAAGTTGGGCATGCAGAGAACTTCATTATCAAATGGAAGTAGTATAAACATGATTGGGTCCAAGCACGTCCTGAAGGCACAAGTAAGTTACACAAAGAAGTGACTCCAATGGTTCCTATTTCCAGTTCCCATGTCTGCTACACTGCCTTTTCTCTCCCAGCCTGGGCATTTGGCCTCAAGGGAAGTACCCTATGATCTGTTGACAAAGGAAGGAAAAGACATGCACCTGGTTTATGGTTCTGTGTGATATTCAAGTACTAGCTCCCGAGTAGTTGGGATTACAGGCACCCACCACCACGCCTGGCTAATTTTTGTATTTTTAGTAGAGAAGGGATTTCATCAGGCTGGTCTCGAACTCCTGACCTCAGGTGATCCACCCACCACGGCCTCCCAAAATGCTGGGATTACAGGCATGAGCCACCGTGCCTGGCCCATAAACTTTCTTAAAACTTTATTTTTTTTTAAGCTTATCAGCTATCATTAGTGTTAGTGTATTTTATTTGTGGCCCAATACAATTCTTCTTCCAATGTGCCCCAGGGAAGCCAAAGATTGGACACCCTGTGCTAGATATATATGGTGAAGAAAACCATGCTTATCATATATGGCAGCGTTCTTTATAAAAGCAAACAATCAGGAAAACCAGGGCTTAACTAGGGTTTCAGACTCTTAAGAATAAGAAATGGTTACATATTTCTAATATGCCGAATTCCAGCTTTCCCTGAGGAAGTATTTTAAATACTAGAAGCAATTTGGAAATTACTTCGTGGACTTATTTGCACAAATTTCAGGACGCGTGGAAAGTTTAAGAATACTTGTGCAAAACTGAGTAACATCTAAGAGCCTGAACTCCACTCACTCACCGTTTCTTGGTGTCATTTTCTACCAATGCTTCTGTTGGGGCCCTTTCACCTAAAAACTGCTCTGCTGGCATCTGGGGACAGAGAACTGGATTTTCTGTTCTGTACTAACTCCTCGGAGAAGTTTTCCAAGGTTGAGCTGCAAGCTGTACGCCCTTGAACTTGCTTCTAATGTCTTTGCAGAATAAGCTTACAGCTATGAAAAAACATGAGTTTATTTGGAACATAAATGGACACACACAAAACCTGGGGCAAAGAATTGCCCTTCCCCATCTTCAATGCACTGCAGACTTAGTCTACATTTTTAGATCATGTCTAGAAAATGTCAATGTCAAAAAAAAAAAAAACCTCATTCACAAAGATGTTCTAGAGGCTAAAACACGTGGATGACAAATTCAAATTTTAATATATACATCATCTTTTATTTTTTTTTAGACGGAGTCTCGCTTTGTCGCCCAGGATGGAGTGCAGTGTCGCAATCTTGGTTCACTGCAAGTTCCATCTCCCAGGTTCATGCCATTCTCATGCCAGCCTCCTGAGTGGCTGGGACTATAGGCACCTGCCACCACTCCCTGCTAATTTTTTGTATTTTAAGTAGAGACTGGGTTTCACCGTTTTAGCTAGGATGGTCTCGATATCCTGACCTCCTGATCTGCCAGCCTTGGCCTCCCAGAGTGCTGGGATTATGTAGGCCGGGCACGGTGGATCACACCTGTAATCACAGCATTTTGGGAGGCTGTGGTGGGTGGATCACCTGAGATCTCTACTAAAACACAAAAAATTGGCTGGGCGTGGTGGTGGGCGCCTGTAGTCCCAGCTACTGGCGAGGAGGAGAATGGCGTGAACCTGGGAGGTGGAACTTGCAGTGAACCGAGATCTCACCACTGCACTCCAGCCTGGGCGACAGTGAGACTCCATCTCCAAAAAAAAAAAAAAGAAAAAAAGCTGAGGGCAGACTTTGGCCCTTTATAAGGAGAAATGTTTAAATAATCAGACTTGTCCAAGAATGTCATGGATCGCGTTGTGAAGTAATGAGTTTGCCATCCCTGGGCATGATAAAGAAGACCTTAAATGATCATTGGTTTGGGACATTGTGGAAGGAATTCCTGGCTTGAGAAGAAAGCTGTTTATGCTAAAACAAGGTGGTAGGTAAGGGGGAGAGGGGGGACGAGGACGGGGAAAGGGGGAAGCAGGGGCAGTCCTTGGCTGGAAAGAAAGGAATCAGTCACTTTGTAAACCACTGTGGCCAAGCTCCAAGCTCCAAGATGCTCAGCATCATCCTGTATGTATGTTGTTGACCCCAGGACCTTCCCTCTTGATAAAATACTGCAGTCTCTGGGGACCTTAGGCATCCCTGAGACTTTGGTTTCTGGGTGGCCTCAGGGTATTTGTGGTTCTAGCTTTCCCTGATTTTTCCTTTTTTTTTTTTTTTTTTTTTTTGATGAAGTGTTCTTCTGTTTCCCAGGCTGGCGTGCAGTGGCGCAATTTTACTTACTGCCAGCTCCGCTTCCCTGGCTCAAACAATTCTCCAATCTCAGTCTCTCAAGTAGCTGGGACCACAGGTGCACATCTCCACACCCAGTAAAGACAGACTTTCGCCATGTTGCCCAGGCTGGTCTCAAACTCCTGGGCTCAAGCGATCTGCCCGCCTGCACCTCCCAAACTGCTGGGATTACAGATATGAGCCACTGTGCCCACCAACTGTGATTTTTTTTTTTTTTTTTGAGATGGTGTCTCACTCTGTCACCCAGGCTGGAGTGCAGTGGCACTATCTCGGCTCACTGCAACCTCCACCTCCCAGGTTCAAGCTTTTCTTCTGCCTCAGTCTCCAAAGTAGCTGAGACTACAGGTGCGTACCACCATGCCCAGCTAATTTTTGTATTTTTAGTGGAGACGGTTTCACCATGCTGGCCAGGATGGTCTCAATCTCCTGACCTCGTGATCCATCTGCCTGGGCCTCAAAGAGTTGGGGTTACAGGCGTGAGCCACTGCGCCCAGCCAACTGTGATGTTTTCAACGTGGGCCTCAAAAGAAGGGCATTATAATTTCACCAGGAAATCTCACCCCAGTTCTTCCTGTATGGATATTTATCATTCTTTCTGGCTGCCCCACATCTGAGTCTCCTGTTTATATTTGGAGAATTCCTTCTTCTATGAGTACTGGCCAGAGACCAAGCCCATTTGATACTATAAAGGCTAAAAATGCCAGATGTTCGTTCCCCAGTTTCTCTTTGTGGCAAGGGCATTAATACCCACAATAGTCTTTGTCTCAGAAGCTAATAATGCACAAAGGTGAGAGATGGTCTCCAGCAGGCTTTACAACCCAGCTAGACAGAAGTCTGGTCAGTATTGGCTAGGACGCTGGGAGCAGCGTGGGACAGGGCTGTTAGTGGTGGGAGCGGCAGCATCCATGCTTTGGAGGGGTGAGATGGTAGTGGCTGAGGGTGGTGATGGTGGAGCCATGTCCACGTTATAGCATTTTTCTGCATGATTTTGGGCATTCTTCCTGGCTTCTTGACCTCAGCTTGGTTCTTCAGCCCTCTCAATGATTCTTTAGGACATTAAATGTTCAATGAACTACTATTTCATGTCATTCACTATGAAAGAAAAACAGCTGCCAATTTAATTATGATAAAATGCCTTCTTAGGCCGGGCATGGTGGTTCACGCCTATAATGCCAACACTTTGGGAGGCCAAGGCAGGTGGATCATGAGGTCACGAGTTCAAGATTAGCCTGGCCAAGATGGTGAAACCCCATCTCCACTAAAAATACACGTGTTTTGAAAAATTAGCTGGGCGTGTTGGCAGGCACCTGTAATCCCAGCTAATCAGGAGGATGAGGCAGGAGAATCACTTGAACCTTGGCGGCAGAGGTTGCAGTGAGCCGAAATCACGCCACTGCACTCCAGCCTGGGTGACAGAGTGAGACTCTGTCTCGAAAAAAAAAAAAAAATGACTGGGCCCGGTGGCTCACGCCTGTAATCCCAGCAGTTTGGGAAGCCAAGGTGGGCTCTACTAAAAATACAAAATTAGCTGGGAGTGGTGGCACATGCCTGTAATCCCAGCTAGTCAGGAGGCTGAGGCAGGAGAATCGCTTGAACCTGGGAGGCAGAGGTTGCAGTGAGCCGAGATCGTGCATTGCACTGAGCAACAAGAACAAAACTCCATCTCAGAAAAAAAAAACAAGGCTTCTTATTACCAGGAATTTTTAACTTATATATTCATCAAAAGTATTTTTAGACTTATTTAGACATAAGGCCTTATCATATATCACTTGTGGAAACATAAAAATATTATCAAAATAGGCCAGGCGCGGTGGCTCACGCCTGTAATGCCAGCACTTTGGGAGGTTGAGGTGGGCAGATCACCTGAGGTCAGGAGTCTGAGACTAGCTTGGCCAAGATGGTGAAACGCTGTCTCTACTAAAAATACAAAAATTAGCTGGGCATGGTGGCACGCACCTGTAATCCCAGCTACTTGGGAGGCTGAGGCAGGAAAATCGCTTGAGGCAGAGATTGTAGTGAGCTGAGATTGCGCCATTGCACTCCAGCCTGGTTGACAAGAGCAAAACTCGGTCTCAAAACAAAACTATATATATATATAATCAAAATAAATTATACAGTTTCAAATAAATAGAAGGAGGGTATTGAAACTTCCCAAAACAAGGATGTGATAAAGGTTTGAGATGAAGGATATGCTAATTACCCTGATCTGATCACTATACATTCTATGTACTGAAACATCAGCTAGGCATGGTGGCTCAGGCCTGTAATTCCAGCACTTTGGGAGGCCGAGGCGGGTGGATCACGAGGTCAGCAGATGGAGGCCATCCTGGCTAACACAGTGAAACCCGTCTCCACTAATAATATAAAAAAACTTAGCCAGGCATGGTGGCACACACCTGTAGTGTCAGCTACTCAGGAGGCTGAGGCAGGAGAATCACTTGAACCCAGGAGGCAGAGGTTGTAGTGAGCCAAGTTTGCGCCACTGCACTCCAGCCTGAGCAACAGAGGAAGACTCTGTCTCAAAACAAACAAATAAATAAAAATAAATAAATAAATTTATGACTAAGTAAAACAAATTAAATAAAAAAAAAAAAAACAGCAAAATAAAATAAAACAAGGCTGGACGAAGTGGCTCAGGCCTGTGGTCCCAGCTACTTGGAAGGCTGGAGTGGAAGGATCACCTGAGCCTGGGAGGTCAAGACTGCAGTGAGCTATGATGGTGCCACTGCACTCCAGCCTGGGTGACAGAGTGAGACCCTATCTCAAAAAACATATAAAAACAAAATAAAATAAAAACAAATTGCCTAAGGCCTAATGGGTTCTTAAAACTTCTCCCCATTCAGAGTATTTTTTTTTTTTTTTTTTGAGACAGAGTCTAGCTCTGTCACCCAGGCTGAAGGGCAGTGATGCGATCTCGGCTCACTGCAACCTCCACCTCCCAGGTTCAAGAGATTCTCCTGCCTCAGTATCCAGAGAAGCTGGGATTACAGGTGCCTGCAACCATGCCCAGCTAATTTTTTTGCATTTTTAGTAGAGACAGGGTTTCACTGTGTTGGCCAGGCTGGTCTCGAACTCCTGATTCAGAGTATGATTTTTAAGAGTCCTTAACAAACATTTCTTACCCATACAACATTGTTCTCTGTGTTATTAAGAACTTGGGTGATGCAGCATTTATTGAAAGAGCCTGGGCAACATAGGAAGAGTCCATCACTACAATTTTTTTTTTTTTTTAATTTCCTGAGCATGATGGTGCACACTCATAGTCCCAGCTACTTGGGAGGCTGAGGAAGGAGAATTGCTTGAGCCCAGGAGGTTGAGGCTGCAGTGATCTCTGATGGCTCCACTGCACTCTAGCCTTGGCCACAGAGTGAGACCCTGTCTCTAAAAACAAATATATAAATAAATAAATAATAAAATAATGTTCTACTATTGTCTCCTGAAGTTTCTTCCAAGTCCCTGATAGCAACTATTTAAGTTGTGATAGTAACACTTTCTTGATCTTACTATAAGGTGTTAAGAGAAGATTCTCAGACAAAATCCAGGACTCATGCTCTTTCCTCAAATAGACCTTAAAATGGCTTCTTGGCAGAGCCATCCAGGGCTGCAGTTTTTCATCCTGCCAATTGGAAAATCAACCAAGTTCGCATACGTTGATAGCATATGGCAACTGTCATGACTGTACCTGGCCAACAGCAGTGACAAGGCATCATCTATTGGAAGATGCTTCTGATTTCAAAAGATGTTAAAAGTGTAAAAAAAAAAAAGTGTGTTAAAGAATCAGTGAAACATGGGCATTTCTTTATGTGTGTAAGTTACCCAGATCTGATTTCTGTTCACCAAGAACCTTGACTGGTACACTTCCTAACTTACACATTCAAATTTAACATTCAGAATATATAAGGTCCTAAAATCAAAGTCATTTAGGGACCAGGTGCTCAGGAGGCTCTACAGTGTGCCCACCCCATCCCTTCTCCATTCTACCATCTAAGGTAGGACTCCTGGTTGTCAGCTGGGTCCTCTTCTCCATCTCAAGGGGACCCTGTGAAGCTGGGTCACCGCTCAGCTTGCTCAGACAGATGCATCAAATGGCCCTGCCAGCTGATGAGGCACAGGGGGTTTGGGCTTCTTACCTACATTCTCATCTAGGGAGTTTTGGGAAAATTTCAATAATTGATCAACTTCTGGCTTGGGACAATTGCTGGATACTGAGTGATAACCATTGACTAGTTCCTCTGTCACTTTTTATTTGAAACTCTGATTCTTTCCTGACTTTTGGAACGTCTAGAAAAATCACGACTCATGTTTTCCCTTGGGGGCCTGATGGCAGCACTAGGTCAGAGTAAGCCATTTGGATGGCCAAGTGTCTTATGTCCATATCATCTGATACAAGATGCCTGGAGGGTTAGCACTTGCTCATCCTGGGACTGCTGGCCGTACTGCTATGATATAGGACACTGACGATCAAGGCAAAGGCTGTTTAACACTTTAACAACATACTTACAGCTAGGTCATTTGATCGTTCTCACCGATAGAAAGGCAACCACACAGAATGTAATTAATGCATATGCACTGGATAAGATAGCTCATTTTGCTATCATTTTATCCTAAGAGCGATCTAGACAAATGCTTCTGATTAGAAGAGGCTCATGATGCTTCTCCGTGGGTCAAGATTTGTAAGTAGCTCTTCGTTTTTTATTGTTGAGATGGAGTCTCACTCCGTTAGCCAGGCTGGAGTGCAGTGGTGTGATCTCGGCTCACTGCAACCTCCGACTCCCTGGTTCAAGCGATTCTCCTGCCTCAGCCTCCCAAGTTGCTGGGATTACAGGCATGTGCCACCATGCCTAGCTAATTTTTTTTCTTTTTTTTTTCTTTTTTCTTTGTATTTTTAGTAGAGATGGGGTTTCACCATGTTGGCTGGGATGGTCTTGATCTCCTGACCATGTGATCCACCCACCTCAGCCTCCCGAAGTGCTGGGATCACAGGTGTGAACCACTGCACCTCACCTCTTCTTTCATTTATTAATCTTCTAAAAATACATGGTGACTATTTTATTCTCATCGGTTCATATCAACAGTAAGAGTAGCCCAGGCACAGTGGCTCACGCTGGTAATCCCAGTGCTTTGGGAGGCCAAGGCAGGAGGATTATTCATGGCCAGGAGTTCAAGACCAGCCTGGGCAACATCGTGGGACCCCACCTCCACAAAAAGTTTTAAAAAATTAGCTGGGCATGATGGCGCACACCTGTAATCTGAGCTACTCAGGAAACTGAAGTAAAAGGATCACTTGAGCCCAGGAGTTTGAGGCTGCAGTGAACTGTGATCACATCACTGCACTCCAGCCTGAAAAAGCCCAGTAAGTGTAGAAGTGTAGTTGCTGTAAGGGAGAATATGGTTAGGCTGAGTTTTACATTTGCTTAGTGAAAAAGGCTGCTATTTAGGAATTTCAGCTACTTATCAGTCCTCCTTGAACAGATTTTTCTCTAATCTGGGAAGAATCACCTATTGTGTATTAGGTAAATGTGTGCAGATAGGTACTGTATGCAAAGAGGAAACATGTCTGTGTTTTTGGTTTAACTAGGTTGTTCTGTGACAGAATTTTTTTTTTTTTTTTTTTTAAGAAACTGGTAGATAAGAAAGAGGTAAATAGATCTGTATAAAGACCAGGGATTTTCCCGCAAGGTAAGAGACTAAAATCCGGGCCCTTTCTCTTTCTCTCTTTAAAAATAAACTTTTTAATTTCAGAATAATTTTAGATGTATAGAAAATTTGGCCAGGCTCACACCTGTAATCCCAGCACTTTGGGAGGCCAAGGCAGGAGGATTATTCGAGGCCAGGAGTTCAAGACCAGCCTGGGCAACATAGTGAAACTCCATCTCTACAAAAAAATAAAATAAAAATAAAAAACTTAGCTGGGTGCGGTGATGTGCATCTGTGGTCCTAGCTACTTGAAAGGCCAAGGCAGAAGGATCTCTTGAGCCCAGGAGTTTGTGACAAGCCTGAGCAACAGAGTGAGACCCTGTCTCTACAAAAATAAAAAAAAAAGGAGGGAAGGAAGGAGAAAGAAAAAGAAAAAGAGGAAGGAAAGTAGGAAGGGGAAAGAAAGAAAGGAAAGAAAGGAAGGAAGAAAAAAAGGAAGTGAGGGAGGGAGGGAGAAAGAACATTTGTGAAGTTCCTGTATATTTCCCATCCAGTTTCAGTTTCCTTTAATGATTTCAGTTTCCTTTAATGAGGAGCAGGGTAGCTTTGTCAAAACTAAGCGACCAACACTACTGCATTACTCTTAACTAAATTCCCAACTGTATTCTGAGGTCACTGCTGTTCTCCTTAGAGTCCTTTTCCTGTTCTGGGAACCCCACTGTGTTCTGTCCTCACACCAGACTTTGTTTTTCACGACCTTGGCAGTTTCAGGAGAACTATGGACTCCTTCCCCTTGGAGACCCAACAGTATCAGAACTTCTTGAGGGACCAAGTGCCATCTATAGGCAAGGAAAGCCCCAAGGGCTTCTCCAGGGAAGCGCAGTCTGAAGAAGGGAGCCCAGGCCTGGTGAGAGAGAGCCCACCCAGGGCAGTGGGTGAAAGTCTCGCTTCATCTTCCTCCACCTTAGAGGGGTGTGCTTGGGCGGCATCACACCCAGCCAGCGTGAGTGTGAACTCAAGTGCACGACTGGGCTGCAGCTGAGTGAGGGGTCACCATGCAGTGGCTGTGATGGGGGGTGGTCCTCGCTGTGGGGTCACAGAGGAGCAGGGGCCAGTGCTGTGCTGTGGCTGCCCCAGGGCAGTTAGTACTGACTTGGCTTCCCCACCCCTTCCCCTGCAGGCTGTTTGCACTGCAGCTTTGGCGCCTGCCTGCATCTGATCCTTACTTTGGGACAGGAGCCCAAGAGAAAGATCATGGACTGATGTGCACATGGTGAGTTGAGTGATCACTCAGAAATAAACGTGAGGTGGGGTGATTTAGTCACCCTGGTGAAACGGGCCACACAGCTGCCATTTATGAGGTGCCTGCTGCTACACTGCAGCCTCGTGATAACCTCGTGAAGCAAGTGTTAATATTAACCCTCTGGAATCATAGACGAGCTGAGGGGAGACCAGTCCAGGTGACTCCAGAGGGCAACAGCCTATTTGGCAAGAAGCTGACCAGTAGGCCCTACACACGGAAACTGGAGGCTGCGTCTGGAGGTCCCTCATTCTAAAAAGGCCATTTCCTAGTATTGGAGGTTCCCATAGTTATGGCTTCACTTAAGTGTTCCCTCTGCACCCCCTAGCCCTCCACATATTATGTTAATATGGGAGGGATGTCCCCTACTGGACGCTTGCATGGTGAGTCCAACTAGCTCAGCCCATTTTGTGTTGCTATAAAAGAATACTTGAGACTGGGTAATTTATGAAGAAAAGAGGTTTGTTTAGCTCATAATTCTGCTGGTCGAGAAGTTCAGGGGCATGGCCCTGGCTTCTGGTGAGGGCTTTTGTGCCACGTCACAACATGGCAGAGACGGTCAAAGGGAACTGGACACCAGTGAAGAAGGGGAAAGCTGAGGAGTCTCCTGGCTTTACAGCAACCCAGTCTCATGGGAACAAATCCATTCCCATGGGAACTAATCCAGTCTCAGAGAGCCAGAACTCACTACCCCAAGAGCAGCACCAAGCCATTCCTGAGGGATCTGGAGCCCCAACATCTCCCACCAGGCCCCCCACCTCCCAAACACCGCCACACTGGGGATCCAATTTCAACATGAGCTTTGGGTGGGGACAAACCAACCATATCCAGACCATGGCACTAGCCACCCCTGCCCAACCCAGCTTGTAGGTGGCACAAGGACAGGGAATCTTTGGAGTCTGTGGTCTTTCTCCCTGTGAGTTTCCAGATAAACACTATTCTTCATGTATACCTCATGGCCCCAGTAATGGGTGGATCTATGACCCTTTTCCACGAAGGACTCACAGAGAGAGGTTCATGAACTTACCCAGGTCTCACAGTTAGCAAATGGGATTTGAATGTGTGTTCCAAATATCAAATTTCCTCATCCTTTTTTTTTTTTTTTTTTGTGATGGAGTCTTGCTCTGTTTCCAGGCTGGAGTGCAGTGGCGCGATCTTGGCTCACTGCAACTTTGGCTCACTGCAACCTCCGCTTCCTGGGTTCAAGCAGGTCTCCTACCTCAGCCTCCCGAGTAGCTAGGACTACAGGAGTGCACCACCACACCCAGCTAATTTTTTTTGTTTTTTTTTTTTTTGAGAAGGAGTTTTGCTCTTGTTGCCCAGATTGGAGTGCAATGGCACAATCTTGGCTCCCCGCAATCTCTGCCTCCTGGGTTAAAGCGATTCTCCTGCCTCAGCCTCCCGAGTAGCTGGGATTACAGGCATGTGCTACCATGCCTGGCTAATTTTGTATTTTTAGTAGAGATGGGGTTTCTCCATGTTGGTCGGGCTGGTCTCAAACTCCTGATCTCAGGTGATCCACCCACCCTGGCCTCCCAAAGTGCTGGGATTACAGGTATGAGCCATCACGCCCGGCCAAATTTTTTTTTTGTTTTTTTAGTAGAGACGGAGTTTCACCATGTTGGCCAGGATGGTCTTGATCTCCTGACCTCATGATCCACCTGCCTCGGCCTCCAAAAGTGCTGGGATTACAGGTGTGAGCCACCACGCCCAGCCTCCTGATTCTTTCAGATGCCATCAGCTGCCCACTGCCTCTTATTTTTGCAAAAAAAGCATAACACAATTTCTTATACTTTACAGCATTTCTTCATTCCAAGCCAGGATGTTGCTGAAATGTTGATATTACACAAAGCACCTAAGTGGCCCTTCAGAACAGCAGGAACAGCTTAAAGGCCATAGTGAGTAGCTGTGACAAGTGAAATCACCTGCTGTTTTATGCCTTCTTGCCTTTGATAGGTTCTCCAGCAGCAGGGCAATGCCTCTGACCTTTGTGGTCTCCTAGTAGACCTGACTATCTCCTCCTCAGTGCTCCCCTGAGCTGTGTGTAGACTTTTTGTCAGGCTACCTGTAGTATGTTACTGAACTTAGTTGTTTATCTGGCTGGCTGTCTTTTTCTTTTTTCATTTTTTTTTTTTTTTTTTTGGAGACAGAGTCTCACTCTGTCACCCAGGCAGTGGCGCGATCTCAGCTCACTGCAACCTCCAACTCCCGGATTCAAACAATTCTCCGGCCTCGGCTCCCCAAGCAGCTGGGACTACAGGCATGTGCCACCACGCCCGACTAAATTTTTTGTATTTTTAGTAGAGATGGGGTTTCACCATATTGGCCAGGCTGGTCTCGAACTTCTGACCTTGTGATCCACCTGCCTCAACCTCCCAAAGTGCTGGGATTACAGGTGTGAGCCACCGCCCCTGGCCATCTGGCTGTCTTTCTCTACAAAACTTGATACTTGAAAATGAAGTCAAGTTTTATTCACCTTAGTCCCCTACCAGAGTGCACAGCACACAGTAGGCATTCAACAGTTAAACTGTTGAGAAAGGTTATCCAAAACATGGAAATAAGGCAAAGGATGACTGCACGTCCCTTCCATGCCATGCCAGAGCACATCTAATGGGCCCCCTCAAAGACTGTTAAGTTCTCTAAGAAATTGTACCTTTTGTTTAATTTATTATTTACTCTTGATTCAAGACTAAGAGTCTTTGAAGTTGCATGCTAACTGGCAGATTTTTGTGAGTATGGATGCATACGATTTCTGTTCAGTAAAAGAGATAACTCTAAAGGTTGCAGTTTTATCACCAGTAGGATATTAATCTGTTTCATTTCTAATGGAGCCATTGTATACCAGCATGTCTTTGAAACACTCTGAACCAGCCATTTTTTTTTTTGAGATGGAGTCTGGCTGTGTTGCCTAGGCTAGAGTGCAGTGGCACTATCTCGGCTCGCTGCAAGCTCTGCCTCCCGGGTTCAGGCCATTCTTCTGCCTTAGCCTCCCAAGTAGCTGGAACTACCGGCGCCTGTCACCATGCCTGGCTAATTTTTTGTATTTTCAGTAGAGACGGGGTTTCACCGTGTTAGCCAGGATGGTCTCTATCTGCAGACCTCGTGATCCGCCCACCTTGGCCTCCCAAAGTATTGGGATTACAGATGTGAGCCACTGAGCCCGGCCTGAACCAGCTTTATCATCCTACTGGTGAACAAGTTAAACAATCTTTGACATATGCTCACTTTATATTAATAAACATGAACAAGTTAAACAATCTTTGACATATGCTCACTTTATATTAATGTGAAAGTCATGCTTTAATTAAAAAAAAATGACCCCAGGCAACATAGCAAGTCCCCATCTATACGAAAAATAAAAATTAACCAAGCATGGTGGTGCACGTCTCTAGTCACAGCTACTTGGGAGGCTGAGGTGGGAGGACTGCTTGAGCCTAGGTAGGAGTTTGAGGCTGCAGTGAGCTATGATTGTGCCATTGCACTCCAGCGGGCACAACAGAGACCCTGTTTCTAAAAAATAAGTGAATGAATAAATAAGTAAATATTTTGACAGGTTTTTTTTTGACAGTTTTGGAGGCCCCACCAGAATGTTCACGTGGATTTATCTGTCAGAATCAATTAAACTGTGGTGCCCAAGAAATGCACGTCATGGATTGTTTAGCCCTGGGCACATCTTTCTTTAGCTTCCAGAATGAATCCCAAGTGGAAATAGAACTTGTCCTTCATTGACTCTCTGTTTTTTACTTTGTTTATGGTTCTTGGTCAAGTCTGTTAGTCCTTTAATGGTTTGGGCTCTGATCCTTTTCACAGCTGGGTCCAGGGAATGGTGTATCGTGGACCACTGTACATCAGCCTCTGTAAGTAGAATGAGAACATTCTACATTTATATAACTATAGTTTGGACATGGCAAACAAATTATTCCTCATTGGCAGCAGCAATATCTGACAATCTATTTTATGTTCTGACCATTTGGTAATCTCTGTTGAGATGCTGGTATCTATTCTCTCATGGATAAGACATAACAGATAATATGTTTTTGTTTATTTGTTCATCTACTTGTGACTCCAAATTAATTATGAAGATATCTTGTCATTTAGACTGAGTTTTTGTTTGTTTACTTTTTTGTTTTGTTTTGTTTTCTTGTTTTTTTGGTTTTTTTGAAACAGGATCTGGCTCTGTCACATAAGCTGGAGTGTGCAGTTGTGTGATCTCCTCTCCCTGCAGTCTCTGCCTCCTAGGCTTAAGTGATCCTCCCATCTCAGCCTCCCAAGTAGCTGGGGCTATAGAATGCCACCACGCCTGGCTTTTTTCTTTTTTTTTTTTTTTTACTTTTGTAGAGATGGAGTCTTGCTATGTTACCCCGGCTGTTCTCAAATTCCTGACCTCAAGTGATCCTCCTGCCTCAGCCTCCCAAAGTGCTGGAATTCCAGGCATGAGCCAGCATGCCCAGCCCCTCTTTCTTTACTTCTGACCTGTGACTGATGCTGTAAAATTGAAGCTGTGAGAACTCTGGGTATGTGGCCGTAAAGGAGAAAAGTCCTTACTTTTCTTTATGTGTGTGAAATATTTTCCTACCTCTGAAACATATTCAGAAATTAGGTTGACAGTCTCTTAAAACTGGGGTTCTGGCTGGCCATGGTGGCTTACACCTGTAATCCCAGCATTTTGGGAGGCCTAGGCAGGCAGATCACTTGAGGTGAGGAGTTCGAGACCAGCCTGGCCAACATGGTGAAACCCTGTCTCTACTAAAAACACAAAAATTATCTGGTCATGTCAGCACAGACCTGTAGTCCCAGCTACTCAGAAGGCAGAGGTGGGAGAATCCTTTGAACCCAGGAGGTTGAGGCTGCAGTGAGCCAAAAACGTGCCACTGCACTCCAGCCTGGGCAACAGAGTGAGACCCTGTCTCAAAACACAAAATAAACAAATTGGCTGGGCGTGGTGGCTCACGCCTGTAATCCCAGCACTTTGGGAGGCTGAGGTCAGGAGATCGAGACCATCCTGGCTAACATGGTGAAACCCTGTTTCTACTAGAAATACACAAAAATTAGCCCAGCATGGTGGCAGGCACCTGTAGTCCCAGCTACTCGGAAGGTTGAGATGGGAGGAGAACGGTGTGAACCCAGGAGGCAGGGCTTGCAGTGAGCTGAGATCGTGCCACTGCAGCCTGGGCGACAGAGCGAGACTCTGTCTCAAAAATAAATAAATAAATAAACAAGCAAGCAAACAAACAAAACAGGAGTTCTCCTCTGATTTGTTTGTAGAGACTGATTAAGCACTTCCATAAATCTACTGTGCCCAGAATTCCCAGCAAATAAACAGAACTTCTAATATGTTAAACGCCTTTTAAGAAAGCCTTTTAACTGACGGGCGCAGTGGCTCACACCTGTAATCCCAGCACTTTGGGACGCTGAGGTGGGAGGATCACCTGAGGTCAGGAGTTCGAGACCAGCCTGACCAACATGGAGAAACCCCGTCTCTACTAAAAACACAAAAAATTAGCCGGGCGTGGTGGTGGGCATCTGTAATCCCAGCTACTCAGGAGGCTGAGGCAGGAGAATGGCGTGAACCCGGGAGTTGAAGCTTGCAGTGAGCTGAGATTGTGTCACTACACTCCAGCCTGGGCGACGGAGCGAGACTCCGTCCAAAAAAAACCAAAAAACCTGCTAACTCAGAAGCAATTTTCTATAAGAAAACAAGTTCACGTAATCAAGGTGAATCCTTTGATAAATCAGGCTGGTTTAACATCTCATGTCAGAGAAGCAAGTCTTTTTTCTTATTTCTGACCCATAATATAGTAGATTATGCATTTATAATGTGAAATGAAGCAATCTTTAAATATTCTCACTGACCTCTCAGAATGCAGGACCAAATATTTCTACTGAATCTTTTAGTAAGAGAATGTATCCCAATTTGTTTGGTTGATATACCATAACCAGACAAAACTGCAAGAAAATTACATACTAAGCTCACTCATTCTGAGCTGTTAAACAAAATTTATCCTAAAAATGCAGGGATAGTTTAACTCTTGGGAAGAAATCTATAATGTGCCAGGCACAGGGGTGCATGCCTATAGTTCCAGCTACTTGGGAGGTTGAAGCAAAAGAATGAGGAGTTTGAGGCTGGCCTGGGCAACATTTGTGAGACTCCGTCTCTGGAAGAAAAAAACGCAGCAAACTATAATGTAACTCACTAGATTAGTAGAATAAAGGAGACCAAACAGAACTGTCATTATCTGCAAGGTCAAAAAGATAGTTTTTGTTTTGTTTTGTTTTGTTTTGTTTTGTTTTGTTTTGTTTTGAGACAGGGTCTCATTCTGTCATCCAGGCTGGAGTGCAGTGGCACAATCTCAGCTCACTGCAACTTCTGCCTCCTGGGGTGAAGTGATTTTCATATCTCAGCCCCCTCCCCAAGCAGCTGGGACTACAGATGTGCACCGCCATGCCTGGCTACTAATTTTTTTTGTATCTTCAGTAGAGACAGGTTTCACCACGTTGGCCAGGCTGGTCTCAAACTCAAGTGATCTGTCCGCCTTCGCCTCCCAAACTGCTGGGATTACAGGCATGA
>NW_012117744.1:127206-133854 GCF_000951035.1 Colobus angolensis palliatus | reverse complement strand
GGCTGAGGCAGGAGAATCACTTGAACCCGGGAGGTGGAGGTTGCAGTGAGCTGAGATTGCCCCACTGCACTCCAGCCTGGGCGACAGAGCAAGACTCTGTCTTTAAATAAATAAATAAATAAAAGAAATGTCATTTTAAAACAATGCACTTACAATGCTTTAAGAATATGAAATAATGAATGAATCTAACAAAAAAAAAACTGCAAGGTCTCTACAGAGAAACTTATAGAACTTTATTCAAGATGACCTAAATAAATTATGTTTGTGTATGGAAAGCCTCAATAGCAAAAGTTCTCAAGTGGATTTCTACGGCCCATGCAGAAGTCCACCAAGGTCATAAAACCATAGAAATAGCGTTACACACCCACCCAAACCGCAAAAATCCAGAAATCAGACCATAGCAAGTAGGGATGAGGATGTAGTGCAGTGGGAACCTTTATGCACTGATGGTCAGCGCATAAATCACAACTATTTTGGAGCACAATTTAGAAATGACAAAGACTGGAGATGTGTTTATGACAAAGCAATTGCATTACTGCCGTCTACCTAAGAAATCCAACACTTACACATGGGGACATATTGTGGAATGTTCACAGAAGCATTATTGGTATTAGTAAAAAACTAGAAATCATCTAAATGCCCATCAACGCAAGTATGGCTGGGCATGGTGGCTCACGCCTGTAATCTCAGCAATTTGGGAGGCTGAGGAGAGAGGATTACTTGAGCCCAGGAGTTTGAGACCAGCCTGGGAAACATAGTGAGACCCCATTTTTACCAAAAATTAAAAAACAAAACAAAACAAAAAACAGGTGTGGTGGTGCAAGCCTGTAGTCCCAACCACTGGGGAGGCTGAGGTGGGAAGAGCTCTTGAGCCTGGGAGGTCGAGGCTTCAGTGAGCTATGATGTGCCACTGCACTTCCAGCCTAGGTCACACGAGACCCTGTCTCAGAGAAAAACAAAATGAGTATGAACAAATAAATGATGGCAGCTCCATAAATAGAATTCTAAACAGCAGTGAAAATGATTATACTGATAAATGTAGATGACTCTCATAAACATGTTGGTTTTAAAAGTAACCTACAGAAGATTCCATACAATTATATCATATAAATTTTATGCAGAACAATACCACTGTTGCTTAGTGATACATACATATGCAGAACAATTATAAACAAATGTATTGGGATGATAAACATATAATTCAAAGTACGGGATACTTTCGAGTAGGAGGGAGATGCAATTAGGGAGGGGTATGCAGATTTCAAACTTCATTACTAGTTTATTTGTTGGCCAGGAGCGGTGGCTCACACATGTAATCCCAGCACTTTGGGAGGCCGAAGTGGACGGTTCACTTGAGGTCAGGAGTTCCAGACCAGCCTGGCCAACATGGCTAACCCTCGTCTCAACTAAAAATACAAAAATTAGACGGGCAAGGTGGCATTAGCCTATAGTTCCAGCTACTTGGGAAACTGAGGCGGAAGAATCACTTGAACGAGGGAGGCGGAGCTTTCAGTGAGCCGAGGATCGCGCCACTGCACTGTAGCCTCCTGGCTGACGGAGCGGAGCGAGACTCTGTCTCAAAACAAAACAAACAAAAAACATCGTAAATGTCGATGTGCACATCCCCCAGCTTAAGAAAGAATTTCCTCTGTCGCCCAGGAGGCAGTGGCGCTATCTCGGCTTAGCAGCCTCCGCCTCCCAAGAGTTAAAGCGATTCTCTGCCTCAGCCTCCCGAGTAGTTGGAAATACAGACGTGTGCCACCAGGCTAATTTTTAAAAATTATTTTCACAACAACCTCTAGTTCTAATATGCCACATCTTATTCAGAATTTTTTCATTGCAAGCAACAGCCAGTAGGTGGCAGGGGAAGCTTGGTATTTGCTGTGTCTGACCAAAAAAAAAAAAAAAAAACCTTTTCCCCCCCCAATCACATAAACCAAAGGCTTCCTTTAAAGTCACTCATCACATGTCACTTTCCAAAATAAAATGAATTAACTAAAACCATTGTTTTCCTTATTCATGCATATTTGCATTCTGGTATTCATTGTTCCTAATAGTAACACTGTGATCTTTTAACATTATTAAACTTTCCAGTGGAGCAACTCTGGTTTTTATCCCCTGGTGCCACTACTGCAATGCTTCTGTGAAACAGGCTGCCACCGCAGGTTCCGACAACGCGGTTATTGCAGCATGTGCATGGGGGTGCAGTGGGGGAGTGGGACTGCAAAAACGGCAGCCATCTTATGCCTGAGTTCCTTCCCATCTCGCTGACCTTAGGTGCAGACCGTCAGGCACATTGCTGAAATCTGCTTTCACACTCACTCCCAAGAACGTTCTTCTTTTCTGTTGGGGGTGAGGGATGGGGGTGTGGAGGTGGCAAATGCCACATAAATATCTTGCTTTATGTCAAGCAACTAAGCAATACAGACTAGCTTAGCAAAATGATCTGTCTGCATGTTTTCCTAAATAAAACAGCAACCTAAGACATCTTCTATTTTCTGCTTAGGGCGGAATTAGAAAATTATTGCAGGCCCGGCGCGGTGGCTCATGCCTGGAATCCCAGTACTTTGGGAGGCTGAAGCGGGCAGATCACTTGTGGTCAGGAGCTCAAGACCATCCTGGCCAACATGGTGAAACCCCATCTCTACTAAAAATACAAAAATTAGCCAGGCGTGGTAGTGCAGACCTATAATCCTAGCTACTTGGAGGCTGAGGCATAAGAATCGCTTGAACCTGGGAGGCAGAGGCTGTGAGCTGAGATCGCACCACTGCACTCCAGCCTGGGCCACAGAGTGAAACTTCCTCTCAGGAAAAAAAAAGAAAATTATTGCGGGTCATGGTCTGAATCTGGCTGGTGGATTTATTTTGTGGGGCTACTGCCATTTGAAGTGTCTTTTTTAATTGGTCAAAATTAAAATTCAGGAGAGATCACATAGAATTAAGATTTTAGATTTCTCTTTAAAAAAACAAAAAACAAAAAACAGATATTCTGGCAACGCCTTTCCATGTGGCCCAGTGAGCAGGAACAGAGCTGAGCTGGCCCTGCCTCTGGAAGGGGAGTATGTAGTTGTCTCACCCAGGCCTTGTACTCTTGGCTGTCTGTTGTTTTGCCCTGACAAAGACTCTCTCCTTACCCAAACTCTGGCCAGGCTCCTCTGAGCCCTTTCTCCACTGGACCTCGACGTTGGCCTAGAAAGAGTTGAGCAAAACATTGACCCAGTTTCTAGCAGCTTAAAGCCACTTCTCTAGGATGTCCCCAGAGGAAAAGTGCCTGCCTGAGGAAACTCAAGCTGCCAAAAGAATTACTGACCCCCAGTCTTCGTGGGGACATAGGAACCTAACTTGGGTAACACCAGGCCCTCATTCTTGCTTTTCATAACTTTTCACTTCCCTCAGTCTATTGAGCCCCTGCTCACTCACTTCACTGCTCCCTTATTCTCCTCTTTAAACCTCCCAGTCACCTCTGTACAAATCGAGGTTGAGTTCAACTCATAGTAGACTGACTGTCTCTGTTACTGAAACATCATGGGTTCAGTCTCAGTCCTGCCACAAGCTGCACAGAAAGCCAATGACTGAGACCACCAGTGCTGCCAAGGAAGAAGGCTTAATCTGGTGCTGCAGCCGAGGAGATGGGCCAAAACCATCTCCTGACCCACTAAAACTAGGGGTTTTTATATAGCAGGAAAGGAATGTAACAATGTGTAAGAAAATAGGAACTCGGAAGGGCCAAGGAGGCGATCATGATGAATTATGGGTCCATCTTATTGTCAAGATGTGGTGATCTGGTGAGTTTCTGTTCCCTGATACTTTTTTTGAGCAGCCTGAAGGTTCATTCCTGAAGAAAGAACTCAGATAAAACAAATGTAAGCTTCAAGCTTTAAGACCAGAAGGGTCCATTTCTATGTCCATCCAAAAACCTGGCTGGGTGTTGTGGCTCACGCCTGTAATCCCAGAACTTTGGGAGGCCGAGACAGGTGGATCATGAGGTCAGGAGTTCAAGACCATCCTGGCCAAGATGGTGAAACCCTGTCTCTGCTAAAAATGCAAAAATTAGCTGAACGTGGTGGTGGGCGCTTGTAATCCCAGCTACTCGGTAGACTGAGGCAGAGAATTGCTTGCACCTGGGAGGCGGAGGTTGCAGTGAGCCAAGATCACGCCACTGTACTCCAGCCTGGGCAACAGAGCAAGACTCCGTCTCAAATTTGCCCCACCCCCTCCACCAACTTAAATGTCAACAAGACTTTTTTTTTTTTTTTTAAGAGACAAAGTCTTGCTCTGTCACCCAGGCTAGAGTGCAGTGGTGCAATCGTAGCTCACTATAGCCTCGACCTCCTGGACTCAAGTGATCCTCTCACTTCAGCCTTCTGAATAGCTGGGATTACAGGTGTGCACCACCACACATGGTTTTTTATTTTTATTTTATTTTGAGATGGAGTTTCGCTCTTGTTGCCCAGGTTGGAGTGCAATGGTGCGATCTCAGCTCACTGCAACCTCTGCCTTCCAGGTTCAAGCGATTCTCCTCCATCAGCTCCGTGAATAGCTGGGATTACAGGCGCCCGCTACCACACCTGGCTAATTTTTCTGTATTTTCAGTAGAGATGGGGTTTCACTATGTTGGCCAGACTGGTCTCCAATTCCTGACCTCAGGTGATCCACCCACCTCAGCCTCCCAAATTGCTGGGATTACAGGCATGAGCCACCATGCTTGGCCTAAGGTTTTTATTTTTAGTAGAGATGGGGTCTTGCTAGATGATTTTTAGTAAAGATGGGGGCCTTGTTGCCCAAGCCTGTCTTGAATTCCTGGGCTCAAGCAATTCTCCCGCCTCAGCCTCCCAAAGTTCTGGGATTACAGGTGTGAATCACTGCACCTGGCTGAATTTTTTCTTAAACACAAGATTTTTGTAGCAGATAATTTAGAATTACCTGTATAAGAAAACATGCCCGTTTGTGTTTCTTGCTTGTTTACTTTTTTTTTCTTTTTTTGAGACAGAATCTTGCTCTGTCCCCCCGGCTGGAGTGCAATGGTGCAATCTTGGCTCACTGCAACTTCCACTTCGCGGGTTCAAGTGATTCTCCTGCCTTAACCTCCTGAGTAGCTGGGATTACAGGTGTGTGCCACCATGCCCAGTTAATTTTTGTAATTTTAATAGAGACAGGGCTTCACTGTGTTGGCCAAGCTGGTCCTGAACTCCTGACATCAGGTGATCCGCCTGCCTCGGCCTCCCAAAGTGCTGATATTACAGATGTGAGCCACCGTACCTGGCCTCTTGCTTGTTTACTTTTTAAGCAACCAATATGACCAAGTCTTTTATTCTGTTTAATGAATTCACTTTCTCTTTACTATCTCATATTAAGCCCTAATTTTAGATGGGGCTAGATGTGTTATTGTTCTTCTTCCTTCCGTCCTTCTGTTCTCAATAACGCAAGCAACTCAAGGACATGAGATTAGCATTTTCAGTCATTGCAGTTTTGTCTTTTTTTGTTGTTGTTGTTATTACCAATTTTAATTTCAGACCCAAACTTCACTTGATTAAATTTGTTAGAATTTGTTAGAAGCTCTCTTAATGCAGAACTGGGGTTTCCAAATGAGTGTCTCTGATGTATGTGTAAGCCACAGTCAACAAAACAGCCCAAACTTTCTGGTCCAATCTGGCCATTGCTGTATAAATATTACCTTAAGACTAGAGGTCTTGAAGTTATTTGATTTGGTGCTTAACTTTCAAGCTACCATAATCCTGTCCTTTAGCTCCTTGACATTTAAAATGCCATTTCACACAGAAAGTCACTGATACTGGTTAGTGATTCTGGCAAAGTAACCAAGCCTTCAAGTTTTTCTTTCCCCTCCCACCTACCCCATTATTCCAGGTCTTGTCTGAATTATTCAACCTTCTTTCCCATCTTGCCTTTACCATCTCACTGTTTTATGAATAAATATGGTCTCCGTGCATTGTATTTATGTAATAGGTCATTCCCTCAGTCAATTGTTAAAGATATGAAGAATCTATAAAGTAAGACCATGGCTTTCAAGGGGTTACCTTCTGATTTGAGTACTGGTTTGGAGTTTGAATTTCCAAGCCCTAAGTAAGTTTGTTGAAGGTGACCACTGTGGTTGATCTGAAACATCCACTCCACCCCAGATGATTAAGCTCTAACCCAGGGCGGCAGCCCTGCTCTCCGGCCTGGTGGGTCAATTTTAGAATCCAGTGCATGAATTAGTTCTGACAGTGGAGATGAAGGGGAAGTCAGCCGAGGGAGTCTCTGGGAAAGTTCTCTCTCCTAATAGAGAGTCACAAGAGAAGAGCTTCTTGTTAAATCTGGTGGATTGGAAAAATGCCTCTCATCCAACAGAAGTTCCATTAAAATGCTATAAAAGGCCGGTGTGGTGGCTCATGCCTGTAGTCCCAGCACTTTGGGAGGCAGGCAGATCACAATATCAGGAGATCTAAACCATCCTGGCTAACACAGTGAAACCCTGTCTCTACTAAAAATACAAAAAAAATTAGCCGGGTGTGGTGGCAGGTGCCTGTAGTCCCAGCTACTCGGGAGGCTGAGATAGGAGAATGGCATGAACCTGGGAGGCAGAGTTTGCAGTGAGCTGAGATTGCACCAAGGCACTGGGTGACAGAGCGAGACTCCATCTCAAAAAAA
>NW_012117744.1:124956-126531 GCF_000951035.1 Colobus angolensis palliatus | reverse complement strand
AACATGGTGAAACCTCATCTCTACTAAAAATACAAAAAATATGCCAGGCATGGTGGCGGGCACCTGTAATCCCAGCTACTCAGGAGGCTGAGGCAGGAGAACCGCTTGAACTTGGGAGGCAGACATTACAGTGAGCCGAGATTGTGCCATTGCACTCCAGCCTGGCTGACAACAGCGAGACTCCATCTCAAAAAAAAAAAAAAAAAAAACTATAAAAGGGATTTGAAACAAGTTCACAAGGGCAAAGATGATGGGAGAAATGGATAACATTTGGAAGCCAGGAGAGAGAGAGGACTGATGATTGACTCAATGAATCCAAGAAGGCAGAAACCTCAGCCAGCAGTGGAGAAAGCCCTAAAGGAAGTCAGGTGGTGTTGGGTACCCCAGAAAGGCCCAAAAACTGGGGCACCGAGCACTTATGAAATGGGGGTGCATGTGGTGATAAAAACGGGAACTTTTCTGAATGTGTGTCCAACAAGCACTAGACCCCAGATCTCCCTTCTTCCTCCAAGCAAAAGAGTAGAGTTCATTCTCTCAAGACACTGAGCCAAAGGGGCCCAAGCTGGCTGAGGATGAAGATAGGAAGCAGGTACTATGGTGAAAATAGGGAGATAAAGTGAAACGCTTCGTGTTGAGTAAGATCCTTCCCACAGGCAAAATGAGTGAGGCACTTGTAGGCACAAAATTTAAGGGAGCACCAAAGGCTCAGTAATCTAGAGAAATAGTATTCATGCACATCAATCCACATGTTCTTTATTTTCTTTGCTTGTGGTTTCTTTTTTTTTTTTTTCCTGAGACGGAGCTTCACTCTGTCACCCAGGCTGGAGTGCAGTGGCGCAATCTCGGCTTCACTGCAGCCTCCGTCTCCCGGGGTCAAGTGATTCTCATGGCTCACCCTCCCAAGTAGCTGAGATTACAAGCATGTGTCACCGCACCTGGCTAATTTTTGTATCTTTAGTAGAGACGGGGTTTCACTATGTTGCCCAGGCTGGTATCAAACTTCTGACCTCAAGTGATCTGCCTGCCTGGGCCTCCCAAAGTGCTGGGATTACAGGCATGAGCTACTGCACTCAGCCTCATGGTTTCTTCTTTCATCTCTGAACTTCCTTACGTGATCATTTCCCTCCTTTTGAAGTTAACTATAGTGAGGGCCACTTTGTCAACTCTTAGATTTCATCAACTCTTTCTGAAAAATGTCTTCATTTCATCCTGTTTTTGAAAGATAGTTTTACTGGGCCAGGTGTGGTGACTCGCCTGTAATCCTAGCACTTCAGGAGGCTGAGGTGGGCTCATTACTTGAGCTTAGGAGTCCAAGATCAGCCTGGGCAACATGGCAAGACACCGCCTCTACTAAAAATACAAAACATTAGTCTGGCATGGTGGCACGTGCCTGTGGTTCCAGCTACTTGGGAGGCTGAGGAGGGAGGATCACCTGAGCTCAGGAGGTCGAGGCTGCAGTGAGCTGTGATCAGACCACTACACTTCAGCCTGGGCAACGGGAGTAAGATCCTGTCTCAAAAAAAAAAAAAAAAAAGAAATAGTTTTACTGGGTTTGCAACTCTGGGTTGACTCTTG
>NW_012117744.1:100619-124261 GCF_000951035.1 Colobus angolensis palliatus | reverse complement strand
GAACTCAGAACGTGATGGTTGCAGTCAGCCAAGATCATGCCATTGCACTCCAGCCTGGGTGACAGAGTGAGACTCCATCTAAAAAAAAAAAAAAAAAAAAAAAAAAAAAAGAAATAGTTTTACTGGGTTTGCAACTCTGGGTTGACTCTTGTTTTTTCCAAGCATTTTGAAGACACTATCTCACCATCTTCTGACATCCATTGTTGCTGTAGAGAAGTTTACATTCAGACTAAATACCACTTCTTTGTTCATGATTGGTCTTTTCTGCCTGCTTGCTTTTGAGATTTTTTCCTTTGATGTTATGCAGTTTTACTGTTGTATGGATTTCTTTTTCATTATCCTGCTTGGTATATGTAGCCATTTGTGAATCTGATGTCTTTCACAGATTCTACAAAATTTTCAGCCGTTGTCTCTTCACATTTCTGCATCAACTCTCTTCTTTTTATCCTCTCTTTCTGGAATAATAATAAAATGTATTTTAAACATCGAACTCCTGGGTTAAAGTGATCTTTTCACTTCAAGCTCCCTAGTAGCTGGTGCTACAGATACATGCCACAACACCCAACTAATTTTTTCTTTTATCTTTTTTTGTAGAGACAGGGTCTTGCTATGTTACCCAGGCTGGGGTGCAGTGGCCGGATCTCAGCTCACTGCAAGCTCCGCCTCCTGGGCTCACGCCATTCTCCTGCCTCAGCCTCCCGAGTAGCTGGGACTACAGGCGCCTGACACCTCGCCCGGCTAGTTTTTTTGTAGTTTTTAGTAGAGACAGGGTTTCACCGTGTTAGCCAGGATGGTCTTGATCTCCTGACCTCGTGATCCGCCCGTCTCAGCCTCCCAAAGTGCGGGGATTACAGGCTTGAGCCACTGTACCCGGCCACCAGGCTGGTATTAAACTCTTGCCCTCAAGTGATCCTCCTGTTTGACCTCCCAGACTGCTGGGATTATAGGTGTGAGCCACTGCGCTTGGCCATTGCTTCTCTCCTTAGATCAGTGTTTGACCAAGGGTAGTCTGAGAACTCCTGCCTGATGTACCTGGTAAAAATTGGAGTCTTTGGGGCTGAGATACTGGCATTTGCATTAATTTAAAAAAAAAATCTTGGCCAGGCACAGTGGATCACACCTGTAGTCCCAGCACTTTGGGAGGCCAAGGCAGGCAGATCACGAGGTCAAGAGATCGTGACCACCCTGGCCAATATGGTGAAACCCCATCTCTACTAAAAACACAAAAATTAGCTGGGCATGGTGACGTGCACCTGTAGTCCCAGCCGCTTGGGAGGCTGAGGCAGGAGAATTGCTTGAACCCAGGAGGCAAAGGTTACGGTGAGCCGAGATTGTGCCACTGCACTCCAGCCTGGCAACACAGTGAGACTCCGCCTCAAAAAAAAAGAAAAATCTCCAGGTGAGTCTTAAACTCCTATACGTTTGAGAACTTTCTAGATTTTAAATATATGAGGATACAGATGACTATTATTTGTCTTAGTAACCTTCTCGCTCTACCCCAATCCCTTACATTAAGTAGATACTCTGTAAACAATTTTAAATGAAAATGGAACATTAAATGTATGCTACCAAAACACAATACATTAGACTGAACCATTAAAAAATGGCCATTTCTGTAGGTCAAAACAGTTGAATAGCAGCAATTTCCTTTAGTGTCAAAAGACAAAATTACAGCAAACTTAGTTTAAAAATCTAATTGGCTTTTATTTGTGATACTTGAATTGGGAAACACTTTATTCCATAAAATAGACCAAGTACTCTGATGAGCTGAGCAGAAGAGCTTGGCTTTACATCCAGAAAAGGGCTGAAGAAAGCAGGAACAGAGAACAAAAAGTGAATTGGTCATTTCAATGTTACTTTCCTTCTAAAGGTTAAAGCAGAGAGAACTTCTTTATCATGCCAGTTAAAACTGACCTGTTTAGGGAGTTGGCTAAACAAATCCCTAATCTCCAATCCTTTCTCTCTCTCTGTCTTTCCTGATTTCACGGAAAATCAGATGAACCAGTTAGTTTTGGCTTGGTGGCATGGAACTTTAGCATAAGTGACTCCATTTTGGTTACATCTATTGACCCTAATGCAGGAGCTTAGTCTAAACCAACAGCTTTCTATAATTTTTTTCTTTTCTTTTTTTGAGACAGGTCTCGGTCTTGCTCTTTCATCCAAGCTGGAAGGCAGAGGCACAATCACAGCTCCCTGCAGCCTCAACTTGCTGGGCTCAAGCAATCTTCCTATCTCAGCCTCCCAAGTAGCTAGGATCACAGTTGGGCACCACCATGCCAGGCTAATTTTTGTAGAGATGGGATTTCGCCATATTGCCCACGTTGGTCTGGAACTCCTGGACTCAAGGAATTCACCCACCTTGGCCTCTCGAATTCCTGGGACTACAAGTGTGAGCCACTGCACCTGGCCTAGATTTTATTCAACAGGTTCAACCTAGTATTTGTTAAAGAAAGTGAAAAAGTCTTGCTAATTTTCTCATAATCTAATAATTAAAGGTATGTATGAACCATAAGATGTCAAGTAATTAGACTTCTTAGTTTTGAACCTTTTGGAGAGCATATGGAAACCACCTAAACATACAATTAAAGTCTTAAGTTATAAATTCCTGAAGTTCAAACTAAAACATAAAAATGGTTAATAGCATACTATGAGTTGCAGTAGTCTTTAAAATGTTTATTATAAGCCATGAGAGCACTGAACTAAAAAACGAGCACTGGGCTTTAGAATCTTGGTGATAGATGCAGGAGGCAGATAAGGTGGAGGATCCCTGGAGAATGTCTGACTTGCTTGCACACAGGGAGGACAGGGTGGAGCCATGGGGAGCTTGTGCCATTTGCATAGGGGAGGAGCCTGGTCTCTTCAGTTTCTGTGTGAAACTGATTGATTCCTGTGTCCTGAAATGAATCTGTGAGGTGGGGGCCTGTTAGCAGGAATTCCTTTTGCTTTGCTGAGAGGTTTTTTTTTCCCCTTTCAGTTGAACCCAGATTTAGCTGAACTAAAAAGCAGAAATTCTGCAACACTGGGATGTCTAAAGGCACCAAGAATATTCATTGG
The DNA here is from genome assembly GCF_000951035.1 of Colobus angolensis palliatus. Classification (NCBI taxonomy): domain Eukaryota; kingdom Metazoa; phylum Chordata; class Mammalia; order Primates; family Cercopithecidae; genus Colobus; species Colobus angolensis. The sequence goes on along the minus strand of NW_012117744.1, from coordinate 121,207 downwards.
GGAAAGGACAGTCTTTAATAAATTTGTGGTGGAAAAACTGGATACCCATATGCAGAAGAATGAAACTAGATTCCTATCTCTCATAGTATACAAAAATCAACTCAATATCGTTGAAAGGCTTAAGTGTAAGACCTGAAACTAAAAAACTATTAGATGAAAACTTTGAGGAAACCCTTCAGGACATTGGTTTGGTCAAAGATTTTATGAATAAGACCTCAAAAGTAAGGACAACAAAGTGAAAACAGTCAAATGGGATTACATCAAACTAAAAAAGTTTCCACACAGCAAAGGAAACAATTAACAGAGTGAAGAGACAACCTATAAAAATGGGAGAAAATATTTGTAAACTATTCATCTAAGAAGAGATTAATATCCAGAATATACAAGAAACTCAAACAACTCAACACCAAAAATAAACAATCTGATTAAAAATGGGCAAATGAGCTGAACAGAAATCTTTCACAAGAAAATATGCAAATGGTCAACAAGCTATATGTTAAAATGCTCAAGATTACTAACCATCAGGGAAATGCAAATCAAAGCCACAATGAGATGTTATCTCACCCCAGTTAGGATGACTACTATCAAAAAGATTAAAAAATGAACGCTGGCAAGGATATAGAGAAAGGGTAACTCTTACACACTGTTGGTGGGAATATAAATTAGTACAGACATTATGGAAAACAGTATAGAGATTTTTCAAAAAACTAAAAATATAACTATTATATGGATACAGGAGATAAAAAAATTACTTAGGCAATTAGTGAGGGTAAGAGAGCCCTCGGTAAGGCTTCTTTTTTTTTTTTTTTAGCAAAAAGCAGCCTCCAAATCATTTCTAACAAAAAGCAGCCTGTAAAATCGAGCTGCAGACATAGATAGGCAAGCTGGAAGTTTGCATGAGTGAATGCCGGCAATTGTGCCAATATGAAAAGGCTACCTGGGGGCCACTCAAGTTCAACGTGGAGGCTCCACCTTCCCTTTCTTTTTTTTTCTCTCGCTCTCTTTTAGGTAGTTTCACTCCGTCGCCCAGGCTGGAGTGCAGTGGAATGATCTCGGCTCACTGCAACCTCCACCTCCTGGGTTCAAGCAATTCTCCTGCCTCAGCCTCCTGAGTAGTTGGGACTAAAGGTGCCCACCACCCTGCTCAGCTAATTTTTGTATTTTTAGTAGAGATGGGGTTTCACCATGTTGGTCAGGCTGGTCTCCATCTCTTGACCTCGTGATCTGCCCGCCTCAGCCTCCCAAAGTGCTGGCATTACAGGTGTGAGCCACTGTGCCCGGCCCACCTACCCTTTCTTTGTCAACCACACTTACATAAAGGAACAGGCAACACAGGGCCAGCCAGGTAGAGACCCCATCTGCATAATAAAAGATTAGGGTGGAGTGGCCATCTTCTTTGTGCACTCTGCAAGTGGCAAACCTGGTCCAACCAATCTCTCAGGCTCTATGTAAATCAGACACCACCTCCTCAAGCTCATCTATAAAACCCTGTACATTTCATCATGGAACTGGAAGACCTACTCAGGAGCCCCAACCTCTCTGCAGAAGAGAGAGCTTTTCTCTTTTGCCTATTAAACCTCTGCTCTTAATCTCACTCCTTGTGTATCTACGTCCTTGATTGCCTTGGCATGAGGCAAAGAACCTCGGTATTACTCCAGATGATTGATGCTGCTTCAATATGATCCAGGAATTTCACTTGTCAGTATACATCCAAAAAAAAAGGAAACCAATATTGTTACCAAAACACCAGGGGTTCAGTCTTGATTCTGCCGCTTACTGCAAAGAAAGCCAATCACTGAGACAACAGTTATTTTCAAGGAAAGCTTTGAGTGGTGCAGCAAAGGAGAAGGGAAATCAGTCTCAAATTCATCTCCACCACTAACTAAAATTAGGGGTGTACACAGCAGAGAAGAAATGTAATGATGTATGGGAAGACAGGAACTTGGGAGGGGTGAGGAAACAATAATGATGAATGTAAGGCCTGGCATCTGATTGTATGAACATGGTGACATGGTGAGTTTCAGTTTTTTGATACCTTCTGAGAGGCCTGGGGGTCCTTTCTTGAGGAAGGAACTCAAATAAAACAAAGGTAAGTTTCAAGCTTTAACACCAGAAAAGTCAATTTCTATGTTTATCCCCCAAAACTGTGGATGGGACTGTTGGGTCAGTTTCAGTATGTTGAAGAGATACCTGCACCTCCATGTTTATTGCAGCACTCTCATGATAGCCAAGGTCTAGAATCAACATAAGCGTCAATCAACAGATGCGGGAAAAAGAAATATATACACAATGGAATACTATTCAGCCATAAAAGGAATGAAATCCTGTCCTTCACAGCAACATGGATGAAACAGGAGGTCATTACGTTAAGTGAAATAAGCCATGCACAGAAAGATAAATACTGCACGCTCTCATTCATATGTCAAAACTAAAAAAGTTGATCTCACAGAGAGAGTAGAATAGCGTGAATTAGAAGCAGAGAGTAGAGGCTGGGCACAGGGGCTCACACCTGTAATCCCAGTACTCTGGGAGGCCGAGATGGGTGGATCACCCTGAGGTCAGGAGTTTGAGACCAGCCTGGTCAACATGGTGAAACCTCATCTCTACTAAAAATACAAAAAATATGCCAGGCATGGTGGCGGGCACCTGTAATCCCAGCTACTCAGGAGGCTGAGGCAGGAGAACCGCTTGAACTTGGGAGGCAGACATTACAGTGAGCCGAGATTGTGCCATTGCACTCCAGCCTGGCTGACAACAGCGAAACTCCATCTCAAAAAAAAAAAAAAAAAAAAAGTAGAGTAGAATAGAATAGTGGTTACTGGAGGGGATGAGGGTGAGATAGTGAGAGGCTGATTAATGTATAAAATTACAGTTAGATAGAAGGAGTAAGTTCCAGTGTTCCATAGCACTGTAGGATGAGTCAAATTGACAACAATTTATTACATATTTTCAACTAGCTAGACGAGCAAATTTTGAATGTTTCCAACCCCCCAAAATGATAAATATTTGAGGTAAAGAATTTTCTAATTACCTCGATTTGATCATTACACATTGTATACTTGTATCAGAACATCACACTGTACTCCCTAAATATGTATAATAATTATGTACCAATTTAAAATATTAATAAAAGCACAAAAGTAGTAGGAGGTGGGCCGGGCACGGTGGCTCAACGGTGGCTCATGCCTATAATCCCAGCACTTTGGGAGGCTGAGGCAGGGAGATCATGAGATCAACATATTGAGACCATCCTGGCCAACATGGTGAAACCCCATCTCTACTAAAACTACAAAAATTAGCTGAGCATGGTAGCATGCCCCTGTAGTCCCAGCTACTCAGGAGGCTGAGGCAGGAGAATCACTTGAACCTGTTGGGAGGCAGAGGTTGCAGTGAGCCCAGATTGCACCACTGCATTCCAGCCTGGGTGACAGAGTGAGACATCATTTCAAAAAAAAAAAATGTAGGAGGTGAAACTGGCTCAATAGTCCCATAGACAGTTTTTTTTGATAAATATTCTGGTCTTAAAGCTTGAAGCTTATATTCGTTTTATCTGAGTTTCTTCCTCAGGAATGGACGTTCAGGCCTCTCAAAAAAAGTATTACGGAACTGAAACTGACCAGATCACCATATTCAGACAATGAGATGCCCGGCCTCCCATTCATCATGATTGCTTCAGGCCTCTCAAAAAAAGTATTACAGAACTGAAACTCACCAGATCACCATATTCAGACAATGAGTTGCCCGGTCTCCCATTCATCATGATTGCTTCCTTGTGGCTCCCTACTTCCAGTTTCCTCTACATTATTACATTTCTTCTCTGCTATAGAAACCCCTAGTTTTAGTTGGTCAGGGTGATGGATTTGAGATTGAGCTCACATCTCCGCAGTGCAATATCCAATTAAAGCCTTCTTCTGAAGCAGGAATTAAAAGAAATTAAAGAACGAATAAGCAAAAAACCCCAATTCCCTCTGAGGAAGAGAAAGAGCTAAAGTCCTTTAAAAATTAACTGCCTGTTTTTCTGTGGCTAGTGAGCCTTATCTCTCCCTTTCCCAGGCATTGTGAAGACCCTGCTTCTCTAGCTGTGCAGCTGCAAGGTCACTAGGTAGATAAACTCAAGTTGTAAAACATGTTTTTCCTTGAAAAGTAAGAAATGATGTAACGCATGTCTCAATTGAATAACTGTCTTTGTTTCTCGCTTCTGTAATATGCTTCCCCCTGCACAGATCTCCCCCTGCCCCACAAAATGCTTAAAAGGTAACTGGACTCTTTGTTTAGAGCTCAGCCTTTTTGGATGTTAATCTGACTGCGCTGATGCACCTAAATAATAAATAATAAGTACCCTCCTTCAACCCCTCAGTCTCTCTGATTCCTAAATTATCCCGCTGCACTTCCTTGGCAATACTTGTCCTCTGAATCATCAGCTTTCTGTGCAGCAAGCAACAAGCCCTCACCAAACCTTGGTGTTTTGGTAACAGATGTCTGGAGTGGATTAATTTAATGCATTTCAATACTCTTCAATTCTTCAAAATATTCTGAAGAAAATACATTAGGCTGGGCATGGTGGCTTATGTCTATAATCCCAGGACTTTGGGAGGCCTAGGCAGGCAGATCACAAGGTCAGCAGATAGAGACCATCCTGGCTAACACAGTGAAACCCTGCCTCTACTAAAAATACAAAAAATTAGCAGGGTGTGGTAGCACATGCCTTTAGTCACAGCTACTCGGGAGGCTGGGGAAGGAGAATTGCTTGAACCTGGGATGCGGAGGTTGCGTTGAGGCGAGATCTTGCCAGTACACTCCAGCCTGGGTGACAGAGCGAGACTCTCATCTCAAAAACAAACAAACAAACAAAATATATATATGTAAATTAGCTGGGCGTAGTGGCACATGCCTGTAGTCCCAGCTACTCAGGGAGACTGAGGCAGGAGAGTCACTTGAACTCAGAACGTGATGGTTGCAGTCAGCCAAGATCATGCCATTGCACTCCAGCCTGGGTGACAGAGTGAGACTCCATCTAAAAAAAAAAAAAAAGAAAACAAAAAGAAAATACTTATAAACATTAAAAATAGATTTAGGGGTTACAAGTGCAGTTTTGTTACATTAATATATCATATATTGATGAAGTCTGGGCTTTAAGTGTAACCATCACCCAAATAGCGTATACTGTACCCATTAGGTGATTTTTCATCCCTCATTATTCTCCCAACCTCTCACTTTTCTGAGTCTCCATTGCCTATTTCTGTTATTCCAATCTTTATGTCCATGCATACACATTATTTAGCTCTTACTTGTAAGTGAGAACATGTGGTATTTCACTTTCTGTTTCTGAGTTAGTTCACCTGTAAATAGTGCTGCAATAAACATGTAAGTACAAGTATCTCTTTTTGGTATAATAATTTCTTTTTCTCTTTGGCTAGATACTCGGTATTTCATTCAGTATTGGGATCAAATGGTAGTTCTATTTTTAGTTCCTTGAGAAATATCCATTTTCTTTTCCATAGAGGTTGTAATTTACATTCCCAGCAAAATTGTATAAGCATTCATTTTTCTCTGCAACCTTGCTAACATCTGTTATTTTTTAACTTTTTAATAATAGTCAATTTGACTGGTGTGAGAGAGTATCTCATTGTGGTTTTAAGGTGCATCTCTCTCACAATTAGTGATGTTAGGCATTTTTTCATATGCTTCTTGGCTACTTGCATGTCTTCTTTCAGATACTGCCCATTTTTTAATGGGGTTTTTTTTTCTTGTTGACTTGTTTTAGTTTACTGTAGATTCTGGATATTAGTTCTTTGTTGGATGCATAGTTTGCAAATATTTTCTCCCATTCTGTAGGTTGTCTGTTCACTCTGTTGATTATTTATTTTGCTGTGCAGAAGCTTTTTAGTTTCATTAAGTCCCATTTGTCTATTTTTTGTTGTTGAGTTTTCCCTACATTTTCTTTTCTTTTTTTTTTTTTGAGATGGAGTCTCGCCCTGTTACCCGGGCTGGAGTGCAGTGGTGTGATCTCTGCTCACTGCAACCTCCACCTCCTGGGTTCAAGCGATTCTCCTGCCCCAGCCTCCCAAGTAGATGGGATTACAGGTACCTGCCACCATACTCAGTTTTTTTTTCTTTTTTTTTGAGACGGAGACTTGCTTCGTCTCCCAGGCTGGAGTGCAGTGGCACAATCTCGGCTCACTGCAAGCTCCACCACCCAGGTTCACGCCATTCTCCTGCCTCAGCCTCCTGAGAAGCTGGGACTACAGGCACCTGCCACCACGCCCGGCTAATTTTTTTTTTTTTGTATTTTTAGTAGAGATGGGTTTTCATCGTGTTAGCCAGGATGGTCTCAATCTCCTGATCTCATGATCCGCCTGCCTCAGCCTCCCAAAGTGCTGGGATTACAGGCGTGAGCCACTGCGCCCGTTCTTTCGTATTTTTAATAGAGACAGGGTTTCACTATTTTGGCCAGGCCGGTCTCAAACTCCTGACCTCATGATCTGCCTGCCTCGGCCTCTCAAAGTACTGGGATTACAGGAGTGAGCCACCGTGCCCGGCCCGTTTCTTTCTTTCTCTCCCTTCCTTCCTTCCTTCTTTTTCTTCTTTTCTTCCTCCTTTTTTGTTTTTTAGTTGTCTGGAGTCTTGCTCTGTCACCCAGGCTGGAGTGCAGTGGCACGATCTTGGTTCACTGCAACCTCTGCCTCACGACGAGTTCAAGTGATTCTTCTGCCTCAGCCTCCCGAGTGGCTGGGATTACAGGCGCTGGTCACCATCCCTCGCTAATTCTTGTATTTTTACTAGAGATGGGGTTTCACCATGTTGACCAGCCTGGTCTCACGAGCTGCCTTGGTCTGCCAAAGTGCTGGGATTACAGGTGTGAGCCACCACACCAGGCTCCCCACATTTTCTTCCAGGATTTTTCTAGTTTGAGGTCTTACATTTAAGTCTTTAATCCATCCTCAGCTAACTTTTGTAAATAGTGAGAGGTATGGGTCCAGTTTCATTCTTCTGCACATGGAAATCCAATTTTCCCAGCACTACTTATTGAACAGGGTGTCCTTTCTCCGGTGTATGTTTTTGTCAATTTTCTTGAAGATCAGCTGGCTGTAGGTATTAATATGTGGCTTTATTTCTGGGTTCTGTATTTTATTCTATTGATCTATGTGTCTATTTCTTTCTTTCTTTCTTTTTCTTTTATTTGAGATGGAGTCTCACTCTGCCGCCCAGGCTGGAGTGCAGTGGTGCAATCTCTGCTCACTGCAAGCTCCATTCCCCGGGTTCACGCCATTCTCCTGCCTCAGCCTCCTGAATAGCTGGGACTTCAGGCGCCTGCCACCACGCCCGGCTAATTTTTTTTATATTTAGTAGAGATGGGGTTTCACTGTGTTAGCCAGGATGGTCTCAATCTCCTGACCTCGTGATCCACCCGCCTCAGCCTCCCAAAGTTCTGGGATTACAGGTGTTGAGCCACCGTTCAACCCTTGTGTCTATTTTTACACTGTGGTGTTTTGGTTATTACAACCTTGTAGTATAATTTGAGGTCAGGTAATGTGATGCCTCCAGATTTGTCCTTTTTGCTTAGGATTTCTTTGGCTATTCAGGCTCTTTTTTGGTCTCACAAATTTTAGGAATTCCTCTCTCCCTCCCTTCCTGTGACAATGTGCTAGCAGCCCTCACTCTCTGCGCCTCCTCGGCCTCCGCATCCACCCTGGCAGTGCTTGAGGAGCCCTTCAGCCTGCCACTGCACTGTGGGAGCCCCTTTCTGGGCTGGCGGAGGCCGGAGCTGGCTCCCTCTGCTTGCAGGGAGGCATGGAGGGAGGGGCGCCGACGGGAACCGGGGCTGCACACGGCGCTCACAGGCCAGTGCGAGTTCCAGCGGGCGCGGGCTTGGCGGGCTGGCACTCAGAGTGGCTGGTGGACCCCCGGCCCAGGGCAGTGAGGGGCTTAGCACCAGGGCCAGCAGCTGCGGAGGCTGCGCAGGGTCCCCCAGCACTGCCGGCCTGCATGCACCACGCTTGAATTCTCACCGGGCCTCAGCCACCTCCCAGCGGGGCAAGGCTAGGGACCTGCAGCCAACCATGTCCGAGCCCCACCTCCGCGGTGGGCTCCCACCGGCCGGAGCCTCCCCTACCGCACCGCCCCCTGCTCCGTGGCTCCCAGTCCCACCTACCGCCCAAGGGCTGAGGAGAGCAGGTGCTGCTTCGGACTGGCGTGCAGCTCAGCCTGCAGCGGGGGTGCGAGATCCACTAGGTGAAGCCAGCTGGGCTGGTGAGTATAGTGGGGACTTGGAGAACCTTTATGTCTAGCTAAGGGATCGTAAACGCACCAATCAGCACGCTGTCAAAACGGACCAATCAGCTCTCTGTAAAATGGACCAATCAGCAGGATGTGGGTGGGATCAGATAAGGAAATAAAAGCAAGCTGTCCGAACACACCAGAGGCGATTTGTTCCGGTCGTTTTGTACCTTGTGGAAGTTTTATTCTTTTGCTCTTTACCGTAAATGTTGTTGATGCTGGTTCTTTAGGTCCACAATGCATGTGAGAGCTGTAACAGTTACCACACTCTGTAGCTTCACTCCTGAAACCAGCAAGACCACGAACCCACCTGGAAGAGAACTCCCGACGTGCAGCCTGTAAGAGTTGTAACACTGCAAAGGTATGCAGTTTCACTCCTGTCAGTGACACCAGGAATCTACCAGAAGGAAAAAGCTCCAAACATGCCTGAACATCTGAAGAAACAAACTGTGGACACACCCTCTTTGAGAACTGTAACAGTCATTGCCAGGGTCTGTGGCTTCATTCTTGAAGTCAGCCAGACCAAGAACCCACCAGTTCCTGACAACTTTCCTTCCCTCCCTCCCTCCTCTCCCTTGCTTCCTCCATTCCCTCTCTCTCTCCCTTCCCTTTTTTCCCTCTCTCCCCTCTTTTCTCTCTCTCCCTTCTTCTTTCCTTCCTTCAGCTCTTGTTGGCCAGGCGTTCACTTCAATCTCTGTCTCCCTGGTTGACGCAATTTTCCTGCTCAGCCTCCCAAGTAGCTAACATTATAGACATGTGCCATGGCTCTTGGCTAAATTTGTACTTTTAGTAGACAGGGTTTCTCCATGTTGGTCAGGCTGGTCTTGAACTTCTGACCTTAAGTGATGTGCCCACCTTGGCCTCTCAAAGTGTTAGTATTATAGGCGTGAGCCACCGCGCCCAGCCTCTTTTTTCTCTTTTTTTTTTTTTTGGAGACATAGTCTCGCTTTTTTCCAGGCAGGAGTGCAGTGGCATGATCTCAGCTCACTGCAACTTCTGCCTCCCAAGTTCAAGCAGTTCTTCCTCCAGTCTCCCCAGTAACTGGTTACTGGCGCTCACCATCGTACTCAGCTAATTTTTGTATTTTTAGTAAAGACAGCGTTTCACCATGTTGGCCAGGTTGCTCTCAAAACTCCTGACCTCCAGTGATCCGCCCACCTCAGCCTCGCGAAGTGCTGGGATTACAGGGATGAGCCACTGCGCCCGGCCTGTTTTTTCTAATTCTATGAGAAATGATATTGGTATTCTGATAGGAATTGCATTGAATATGTAGATTGCTTTGGGCAGTATGGTCGTTTTAATGATACTGATTTTTCTAATCCGTGATGATGGGATGTTTTTCCATTCACTAGTGTCATCTGTAATTTCTTTCTTTAGTGTGTTGTAGTTTTCCTTGTAGAGATCTTTCACCTTCTTGGATAAATGTATTCCTAGGTATTTTATTTTTGATAGCTGTTGTAAATGAGACTGACTTCTTGATTTTGTTCTCAGCTTGATCATTATTGATATATGGAACTGTAATTAACTTTCATACATTAATTTTATCTCTTGAAACAATTTATTCATCAACTTTAGGAGTCTTTTGGAGGAACCTTTAGAATGTTCTGGGTAAAAGATTCTATCATCGACAGAGATAATTTGACTTCCTCTTTTCCAATCTGGATGTATATTTTTTTCTCTTGCCTAATTACTCTGGCTAGGACTTCCAGTACTGTGTTGAATAGGAATGATGAAAGTGGGCATTCTTGTCTTGTTCCAGTTCTTAGGGGGAATGCTTCAGTATAATATGGACTGTGGGTTTTTTGTGTATGGCTTTTATTATTTTGAGGTATGTTACTTTTATGCCTAATTTAAGATTTTATGAAGGGATGCTGAATTTTATCATCTTTTTCTTTATTGAGATGATCGTATGGTTTTTGTTTTTAATTCTGCTTATATGGTGAATCATATTTATTGATTTGCTTGTGTTGAAATATTTTTGCCTCCCTGGAATAAAATTCTCTTAATTATGGTATATTGTCTTTTTGATGTACTGTTGGATTCACTTTGCTAGTATTTTGTTTAGAATTTTTTCTGTGTTCATGAGGGATACTGGCCGGTAGCTTTCTTTTTCTATTGTGTCCTTGTCTGGCTGTGGTATCCGGATGATGCTGGCTTCATAAAATGAGTTAGGGAGGATTCCCTTCCGCTTGATTTTTGGGAACAGTTTCAGTAGGATTGGTACCAGTTCTTTGTTTGTCTGGTAGAATTCAGCTGTGAATCCATCTGGGCTTTTTGTTGTTGGGAGATTTTAAATTGCTGATTCAATTTCACTACTTGTTATTGGTCAGTTCAGGATTTCTCTTTCTTCCTGGTTCAGTCTTTTCTTTTCAAATTAGTTTTTGAGACAGGATCTCACTCTGTCAGCCAGGCTGAAATGCAGTGGTGCAATCATAGCTACTGCAGCCTCAACCTCCTGGGCTCAAGCAATCCTTAGAACCCTGAGCAGCTGGGACTGCAGTAATGTGCCACTACTCCTGACTAGTCTTTCTTTTTAAATTTTTTGGTAGAAACAGGGTCTTACTATGTTGCCTCAGGCTAGTCTTGAACTCCTGGCCTCAAGCAGTCCTCCTATCTCAGCCTCCCAAAGTACTGGGATTACAAGTGAGAGCTACTGTGCTTAGCCTTCAATCTTGGGAGGTTATATGTTTTCAGGAATTTTTTCATTTCCTTCTAGAGAAAATACTTATAAAATAAATGATTGGCTGGGAGTGGTGGCTCACGCCTGTAATCCCTGCACTTTGGAAGGCTGAGGCGGGTGGGTCATGAGGTCAAGAGATCGATACCATCCTGGCCAACATGCTGCAACCCTATCTCTACTAAAAATACAGAAATTAGCTGGGCATGGTGGCATGCGCCTGTAGTCCCAGCTATTCAGGAGGCTAAGGCAGGAGAATCGCTTGAACCTGGGAGGTGGAGGTCGCAGTGAGCCAAGATTGCACCACTGCACTCAAGCCTGGTGACAGAGTGAGACTCCATCTCAAAATAAATAATTAATTAAAAACCAAAAGCTTGATACTTCAAAATAAACACAGCGTAAGGTGGAGGTTAGTTCTTAAAATACAGTTTCCATCATGTTTTTTCCTTGTTCAAACCTTTCAGTGGTTCCCTGTTACCCCAAGACCAAATTTGTTAGCTTAGTGATATGGTTTGGCCGTGTCACCATCTCAATCTTGATTTGAATTGTATCTCCCAGAATTCTGACATGTTGTGCAAGGGAGAGGTAATTGAACCATGGGGGTCAGTCTTTTCTGTGCTATTCTCATAATAGCAAATAAGACTCACGAGATCTGGTGGGTTTATCAGGGGTTTCTGCTTTTGCTTCTTGTTCATTGCCACTGCCATGTAAGAAGTGCTTTTCACCTCCCACCATGATTCTGAGGCCTCTCCAGCCACGTGGAACTGTAAGTACAGTTAAACCTCTTTTTCTTCCCAGTCTCAGGTATGTCTTTATCAGCAACATGGAAACAGACAAATACAGTAAATTGGTACCAGAAGTGGGGTGTTGCTGAAAAGATACTTTAGGCCCGGCATGGTGGCTCACACCTGTAATCTCAGCACTTTGGGAGGCCGAGGCGGGCAGATCATGAGGTCAAGAGTTTGAGACCAGCCTGACCAACATGGTGAAACCCTGTCTCTACTAAAAGTACAAAAATTAGCTGGGTGTGGTGGTGCGTGCCTGAGGAGGCTGAGGCAGGAGAATCACTTGAACATGGAAGGCAGAGGTTGCAGTGAGCTGAGATCACACTGTTGCACTCCAGTCTGGGCAACAGAGCGAGACTCTGTCTCAAAAAAATAAAAAAAAAAATTTTTTTTCCTGAGTTGTCTGAAACTCGGGGTCAGGAGAAAGGAATGTTAAAGTGTGGCCTGAAGGTGTGACGCTCTCCAGTCCCCTCAGGAAAAAGCTTAGAACAAAGAACAGAGTCTGGGTTTAGTTCTCATTCACCCGTTATCTCAGGTCCACATGACAGTGGGGTACCATTTTTCATCTGATGAGGATACAGTATTCTGAAAACAAGAGCATATCTTAACATGTTATCTTTTAGTTTTCTGTTTGTTTGTTTGAAGATGGAGTCTCACACTGTCTCCCAGGCTGGTGTGCAGTGGTGTGATCTCAGTTCACTGCAACCTCCGCCTCCCAGGTTCAAGCAATTCTCCTGCCTCAGTCTCCTGAGTAGCTAGGATTACAGGCGCCCACCACCACTCCTGGCTAATTTTTTTTTGTTTTTCATGTTTTTAGTAGAGACTGGGATTCACTATGTTGGCCAGCAGGCTGGTCTCAAACTCCTGACCTCATGATCTGCTGCCTTGGCCTCCCAGAGTGCTGGGATTACAGGTGTGAGCCACTGCTATCTTTAGTTTTTACAAGGAACCAGAACACCTTGTGACTGTAACTTGGGAAAGTATTATTTAAGTTATTACTATCTCTTAGCTTATTTGGTTGTTTATTTACTTTTAATACTAGCTACGTGCCTGGAATTTTCTTTGAAGGGGCTCAAGATTTTTTCTTTATTTTCATGTCTTGGATGGGGAGGTCTCGGTAGGCCCCTAAGAAGAGTCCCTGCTTTGTCTCAAGAGGGGCAGTTTCTAGCAGATAGCTATGCAGCCCTTCCTTAAAAAATTGCCTTTATTTGCAACAGAGCTTATTACAAGTATCTGAGAGCATTGTCCAAACCACTAGAGATTTACATGATAAGCAACTAAGAGGAAATGAAACAGACCAGCTAGAAGTTTACCAGGAAGAACGAGGGAAAGAAAGAGCTAAGAAGGCCCCTCCTAGGGTCAAAGCAAGCTACAAAGCCTGGCAGCACCCTGACTTTAATTTAATTAAATCATACCATAGAGCAACTTTTGCCCCACTATACTGTCAAAAACAATAGATGAATCAGCCAGCAACTAGTGCATGCTAACATCTGGGTGTCATTCTGGCTGAGTGAGTGACCAGCCAGAGCTTGACTGTGAGATAAGGGGAATAGACAGCCTTTTCTTCTCTTAACTGATTTTTAAAGCAGTTGCAAAAATGTATGTACATAATTGGCACTGTTGGTCCTGTAACAGATAGAAATATAATATATTTGACAATAATAGCACAAAGGCTGGTGAGGACAAAGCTGTGCTAAAGTAAGGCTAGGATTCCAGATGGTCACTGGAATCACAGGAACAAATGGAGAGGAACAGAAATGATAAATCAGAAGGTTAGTATAACAAACTGTAAATGTACACTTTACTTTCTCCTTTTGTTTTCCATAAAAGACATAACATTATATAACATAATAATTATAATAATGCATTGTTGGCCTTGTAACATATATAGACATCATATGCATACCAATAATAGCACATAAAAAGGGAAGGAACACGTTCTAGATATTTGCTATATGACATTGCCCATAGTTAAAAATATGATGATGTGCTCTTAAAATTTTGCTAAGAGACCGGGCGTGGTGGCTCATGCCTGTAATCGCAGCACTTTGAGAGGCCAAGGCCGGTGAATCACTTGAGGTCAGGAGTTCAAGACTAGCTTGGCCAGCATGGCAAAACCCGGTCTCTACTAAAAATACAAAAATTAGCTGGGCGTGGTGGCATGTGCCTGTAATCCCAGCTACTCAGGAGGCTGAGGCAGGAGAATCTCTTGAACCTGGGAGGCAGAGGTTGCAGTGAGCCAAGTTCACCCCACTGCACTCCAGCCTGGGCCACAGAGCGAGACTTTGTCTCAAAAAAAAAAAAACTTTTTTTTGCTGAGAGGATTGATCTTGTGTTAAATGTTACACACACACACACACACACACACATACACATACACACACTAACAAGAAAGAAAAACTCCACAAAAGGACACGAGAAAGCTTTTGGAGAGGATGAATATGTTTATTACCTTGATTGTGATGACGGTATCATGGGTGTATGTATATGTCCCAAATCATCAAATTATTTAATTTATACTGGACACGTGCATTTATAAAATATAAAATATATCTCAATAAAGGTGTTTTTGTAACTGAGGAGGAGAAAGGAACAGAGCTTAGAAGTGAATAGAAGTGAAGTTTCTGTATCTCACTTGAAATAAGCTAGTTAAGGCTCTGAAGTAGATAGATTATAAGATGTATATTGTAAGCCCTAGATCAACTATAATGAAAATAAGTGAAAAATGTAGCTTAAAATTCATTAAAAATACACTGGAGGCTGGGCGCTGTGGCTCATGCCTGTAATCCCAGCACTTTGGGAAGCCGAGGTGGGTGGATCACGAGGTCAGGAGTTTGAGACCAGCCTGGTCAACATGGTGAAACTCTGTCTCTACTAAAAACACAAAAAATTAACTGGGCATGGTGGCGTATGCCTATAATCCCAGCTACTAGGGAGGCTGAGGCAGGAAAATCACTTGAACCCGGGAGGTGGAAGTTGCAGTAAGTCAAGATTGCACCACTGCACTCCAGCCTGGGTGACAGTGCGAGACTCCATCTCAAAAGAAAAAAAAAGTGCTCTGGAAAAGTAAAGACTATAAAGGAGAAACAAAGGAGCAAAAGGGATATGAGACACAGACAACAAAAAACAAAATGGCAGATGTAAATCCAACCATATCAATAATACCAGTAAATGTGAATGGATTAAATAATTCAATAAAAGGCAGATATTGTGAGACTGGATTTAAAAACATGATCCAACTATATACTGTCTACAGGAGCCATACTTCAGATTCAAAGATATAAATAGATTTAAAGTAAAAGAATAGAAAAGATACATTATACAATAAATGATCAAAACAAAGCTTGAGTGACTATACTAGTATCAGACAAACTATACTTTAAAACAAAAATGTTAATTCAGCTAAAGTGGGATATTTTACAAACATAAACTTGCTAATTCATCAGGAAAAATAACAGTTATAACCACATATACACCTTATAACAGAGCACCAAAATACATGAAGCAAAACCAATTAGAAGTACAGGGAGAAATGGACAATTAACAATAGTTGGAGATTTCAATGTTTTACTTTTTTTTGAGACGGAGTCTCTGTTGCCCAGGTTGGAGTGCAGTGGCGCAATGTCAGCTCACTGCAACCTCTACCTGCCAGGTTCAAGCGATTCTCCTGCCTCAGCCTCCTGACTAGCTGGGACTACAGGCACACGCCACCATGCCCAGCTAATTTTTGTATTTTTACTGGAGACGGGGTTTCACCATGTTGGCCAGGATGGTCTCGATCTCCTGACCTCATGATCCACCCGCCTTGGCTTCCCAAAGTGCTGGGATTACAGGCGTGAGCCACTGTGCCTGGCCTCAATGCCTTACTTTCAATAATGGTTAGAACAACAAGGCAGAAGAACAGTAAGGAAATAAAAGACTTGAACAATATAAACCAATGAGACTTAACAGACATCTATAGTACTTCCCACTCAAAAGCATCAGAATATAAATTCTTCTCAAGTGTGCACAGAACATTCTCCAGAAGAGACCATATACTAGGCCATGAAAAAGTCTCAATAAATTTATTAATTAATTTGTTTGTTTATAGAGTTGAGGTCTCAATCTGTTGCCCAGGCTAGAGTGCAGTGGCATGATCATGGCTTACTACAGACTTGAACTCCCAGGCTCAAGTGATCCTCCTTCCTCAGCCACCTGAGTAACGGGCTATAAGCAAGCACCTCCATTCCTGGCTAAGTTTTATATTTTTGTGAAGATGGGATTTTGCTATGTTTCCAGGCTGAGAATAAGCATATTATTCTCTCATCCCAATGGAATTAAATTAGAAATGAATAACAGAAGATCCTCTGGGAAATTCATGAATATGTGGAAATTAATCAACACACTGTTAAATAATCAATGGGTCAAAGAAGAAATCACAAGGGAAATTAGAAAATGCTTTGACATAAGAGAAAATAAAACTACAACTTATAAAAACTTATGGGATGCAGTTAAAGCAGTGCATAGAGAGAAATTTATAGCTGTAAGTACCTATATTATAAAAAGAAGAAAAGATGATTGGGCACAGTGACTCATGCCTGTAATCCCAGAACTTTGGGAGGCCGAGGTGGGCGGATTGCCTGAGGTCAGGAGTTTGAGACCAGCCTGGCCAACGTGGTGAAACTCTGTCTCTACTAAAAGTACAAAAACTAGCCAGGCATGGTGGCAGGCCCCTGTAATCCCAGGTACTCAGGAGGCTGAGGCAGGAGAGTTGCTTGAACCTGGGAGGCAGAAGTTGCAGTGAGCCGATGGCACCACTGCACTCCAGCCTGGGCGACGAGAGCGAGACTCCTTCTCAAAAAAAAAAAAAAAAGAAAAAAGAAAAGAAAAGATCTCAAACTAATAGCCTAGTCTTCTCTTCTACTTTAGAAACTGTAAAAGCCCAAGGCAAGCAGAAGGAAACAACACAGATTAAGGCAGAAATTAATAAAATGCAGAATAGGAAAAAAAAAAGGAAAATAATCAATGAAACCAAAAGTTTGGGCTTTGAAAACAATCAACAAAATTGGCCAACTTTTAGCTAGACTGACCAAGAAGAAAAGAGAAGAATGCAATTACTAAAATCAAGAATGAAAGAGGAAAACAGTTTCTACTGATCTTACATAACTAAAACGGAATACTTTGAATGCCTGTATGCCCAAAAGTAGATGACTTAGTTGAAATGACAACTTGCTAGACAGACACAAATAGACCTATAAGAACTAAAAAGATTAAGTGCTATGTTTTGAATATGTCCCCTAAAGTTCATGTGTTCAAAAGTTAATCCCCAATGCAACAGTGTTGAGAGGTAGAGCCTAATAGGTGGTGATCAGGTTACCGATGCCTCATGAATAGGTTAATGTCATTATTACGGGATTGGGTTAGTTATTGCCAGAGTCGACTGTAATAGAATCAAATTTGGCCCACTCTTGCTCTGTCTCTCCCCTGCCCTCTTGCTCTTTTGCCTTCTGCCATTGTATGACACAACATGAAGGCTCTTGCTAGATGTCAGCCCCTCATCCTTGGACTTACCAGCCTCAAGAACTGTAAGAAATACATTTATTTTCCTTATCAATTACCTAGCCTAGCCTATGATATTCTGTTATAGCATCACAAAATGAATCAGGGCAGTTGGTAATCAAAAAGCTTCCAACAAAGAACAGACCAGGATCAAATCGCTTCAGTGGCTAATTCTAATAAATGTTTACTCTCTCTTAATTGATGTGTTTTATCCATTTACATTTTTTTTTTTTTTTTTTTTGAGAAGGAGTTTCTCTCTTGTTGCCCAGGCTGGAGTGCAATGGTGAGACCTCTGCTCACTGCAACCTCCGCCTCCCAGGTTTAAACAATTCTTCTGCCTCAGCCTCCTGAGTAGCTGGGATTACAGGTGTGCGCCACCACACCACTAATTTTTTGTATTTTTGGTAGAGACAGTGTTTCACCCTGTTGGCCAGGCTGGTCTCGAACTCCTGACCTCAGGTGATTCACCCACCTTGGCCTCCCAAAGTGCTGGGATTACAGACATGAGCCACTGGTGCATGACCCCGTTTGCATTTAATGAGTTCTTAAAATATCCATTTTACTACTTTTTCCTATTTTTTTTTTTTTTTTTTTTGAGACAGAGTCTCGCTCTGTCGCCCAGGTTGGAGTGCAGTGGCCAGATCTCAGCTCACTGCAAGCTCCGCCTCCCGGGTTTATGCCATTCTCCTGCCTCAGCCTCCCAAGTAGCTGGGACTACAGGCGCCCGCCACCTCGCCCGGCTAGTTTTTTGTATTTTTTAGTAGAGACGGGGTTTCACCGGTTAGCCAGGATGGTCTCGATCTCCTGACCTCGTGATCCGCCCGTCTTGGCCTCCCAAAGTGCTGGGATTACAGGCTTGAGCCACCGCGCCCGGCCTCTTTTTCCTATTTTTTATTTACTTGCTCTCCTTTTCCCCTTTGTTTTGTGTTAAATAAGTATCTTTTATTATTCCATTTTATCTCTTTTCTCAGCTTATTAGCTATGTTTTTCTTTGCTTTTTTTCCTACTTCTTGTGAACACAAAGCTATGCTTTTTTTGTGATGCAGGTCTAGTGGTTGCCTTAGGATTTATAGTATACACTTTTAACAGATCACAGTCTATCTTCAAGTAATATTACACCATTTTACATGTAGTGTAAGAACATTATAACAATAGACTTCCATTTTTCCTCTCCTGACCTTTGTGCTATTATTATCATACATATTTTCTAACTCCACAGTACATTTAACATTAAGAGATTTTTATTGTATTGTATTTATTTATTTATTTATTTTCAGACATGGTCTTGCTCTGTCACTGAGGCTGGAGTGCAGTGTTGCGAACATGGCTCCCTGCAGCCTTGACTTCCTGGGCTCAAGTTATCCTCCTGTCTCAGCCTCCTAAAGTGCTGGGATTACATACATGAGCCACTGCTCCCAAAGTGCTGAGATCACAGGTGTGAGCCACCATGCTTTGCCTCTAGCTGAGATTTTTTAAATAAGAAAAAATATCTTTTATATTTACACACATTTGTCATTCACTAAGCTCTTCATTTCTTTGTTTAGATCCACATTTTTATCTGGTATTTTCTCTTCTCCTTGAGTAGCTTTAAAACATTTGTTATAGCATAGGTTTGCTGGTGATGACATTTTCCTGCTTTTACATATCTGCAAAAATATTTATTCCACTCCTGCTTGCAAAACAAATTTTTGCTGGGAATAGAATTCTATATTCCTTTTTGTACTTTAAAAATATTGCTCCGTTGTCTTCTGGCTGGGCATAGGTTCTTTCTGGCACCCCTGCCTGGATCCCCCTCCCAGCCCCATTTCTCATTCTTCTCCCACTGACTCAGACTCCAGGGTGGCTTTGGCATTTGAGAAGGCTGCTGTGCCCAGCAAGGTAGCAGGGAAGCCTGGGGCAGAGTCAAACTCTCACAGAATCCTAAATAACAGGGCGATTCTGGGAGAGGGCTGCATTCAGCATGACTGTAGGGGGTTAGAACTGGTGCAGTTAGAACCTTGTGATTAATATCCCGGTTGTATTCACAGACTGGAGAGGCTGAAGCCGTATTTTATCCATAATTAGTTTAACTGCATCTTAAAAATAGAAAACTGATACAACATTTTAATAACTGCAACAAAGGGAAGTTTGAGTTATTGTCTTGGAATTGATTTTTAATTTTGCTTTTTTGTGGACAGAGAATATTCTATATGATATAGATTCTTTGTTGCTTGTTGAGACTTTTTCGTGCCTTAACAAGAGGTCAATTTTTATAAATCCATGGGTGTCTGAAAAAAAAATGTCATTTTGTGTAACTATTTCAGCATCTATCACTGTGCCCAGAACATAGTAGAGTTTATCCTAATGTTGAGTTAGCTTTTTCACGTGAAACACTGTACCTTGTATAGCAACTTTGGAATATCTCTTAACATTTTTGCTTTGTGACATACAAATTTATGGGGACACAGATGTCCCAGAAACGTCTAACTCTATAATATCACAGAACCACACTGTAAGTGAACTGCATGGAAATCTTCCTGCAACTCTCTGGAGGAGTGCTCCTCAGATGTATAGTGCTGGCCACTTGCATCAGGATCAACTCTAAAGCTTTAAAAGAATGCAGTTAAATCTGGGTCCCCACGCCAGATCCACTGAATCAGAATTTCTAAGGATGGGGCCTGTAAACTGATCTTTTAAGATTGCCCAGCTGGGTGTGGTGACTTACCCCTGTAATGCCAGTGCTATAGGAAGCTGGGGCAGGAGGATCACTTTAGGTCAGGAGTTCGAGACCCAGCCTGGGCAACATATTGAGACTGTTTCTACAAAAAGTAAAAAAATTATCCAGGCATGGTGGCTCACACCTATAGCTTCAGCTACTTGGGAGGCTGAGGTGAGAGGATTGCTTGAGCACAGGAGTTTGAGGCTGCAGTGAGCTGTGATCATGCCACTGCATTCCAGCCCAGGTGACAGAGGGAGACTTTCTACAGAAAGTTAAAAAATAAAAAAGGCTGGTCGCAGTGGCTCACGCCTGTAATCCCAGCACTTTGGGAGGCCAAGGCAGGCAGATCACCTGAGGTCGAGAGTTCGAGACCAGCCTGACCAACATGGAGAAACTCCATCTCCACTAAAAATACAAAATTAGCCAGGCGTGGTGGTCCATGCCTGTGATCACAGCTACTTGGGAGGCTGAGGCAGGAAAATCGCTTGAACCCAGGAGGCAGAGGTTGCAGTAAGCCAAGATCCTGCCATTGCACTCCAGCCTGGGCAACAAGAGTGAAACTCCATCTCAAAAAATAATACCGGGAGGCGGAGCTTGCAGTGAGCTGAGATCC